>NW_024061251.1:0-163555 GCF_016432855.1 Salvelinus namaycush
TAGTGTTGTGTTGTCTCTCTTATGTATTGTTGTGTTGTCTCTCTTTATGTATTGTTGTGTTGTTAGGTCTCTCTTTATGTATTGTTGTGTTGTTGTCTCTCTTTATGTATTGTTGTGTTGTTGTCTCTCTTTATGTATTGTTGTGTTGTTGTCTCTCTTTATGTATTGTTGTGTTGTTGTTGTCTCTCTTTATGTATTGTTGTGTTGTTGTCTCTTTATGTATTGTTGTGTTGTCTCTCTTTATGTGTTGTTGTGTCCTCTCTTTATGTAGTGTTGTGTGTCTCTCTTTATGTAGTGTGTGTGGTGTCTCTCTTTATGTAGTGTTGTGGTGTATCTCTTTATGTAGTGTTGTGGTGTCTCTCTTTATGTAGTGTTGTGGTGTCTCTCTTTATGTAGTGTTGTGGTGTCTCTCTTTATGTAGTGTTGTGGTGTCTCTCTTTATGTAGTGTTGTGTTGTCTCTCTTTATGTAGTGTTGTGGTGTATCTCTTTATGTAGTGTTGTGTTGTATCTCTTTATGTAGTGTTGTGTTGTCTCTCTTTATGTAGTGTTGTGTTGTATCTCTTTATGTAGTGTTGTGTCTCTCTCTTTATGTAGTGTTGTGTTGTATCTCTTTATGTAGTGTTGTGTTGTATCTCTTTATGTAGTGTTGTGGTGTATCTCTTTATGTAGTGTTGTGTTGTATCTCTTTATGTAGTGTTGTGTTGTATCTCTTTATGTAGTGTTGTGGTGTATCTCTTTATGTAGTGTTGTGTTGTATCTCTTTATGTAGTGTTGTGTTGTCTCTCTTTATGTAGTGTTGTGTTGTCTCTCTTTATGTAGTGTTGTGTTGTCTCTCTTTATGTAGTGTTGTGTTGTCTCTCTTTATGTAGTGTTGTGTTGTCTCTCTTTATGTAGTGTTGTGGTGTATCTCTTTATGTAGTGTTGTGTTGTATCTCTTTATGTAGTGTTGTATCTCTTTATGTAGTATTGTGTTGTGTCTCTTTATGTAGTGTTGTGTTGTATCTCTTTATGTAGTGTTGTGTTGTCTCTCTTTATGTAGTGTTGTGTTGTCTCTCTTTATGTAGTGTTGTGTTGTCTCTCTTTATGTAGTGTTGTGGTGTCTCTCTTTATGTAGTGTTGTGTTGTCTCTCTTTATGTAGTGTAGTGTTGTCTCTCTTTATGTAGTGTAGTGTTGTCTCTCTATGTAGTGTTGTGTTGTATCTCTTTATGTAGTGTTGTGTTGTCTCTCTTTATGTAGTGTAGTGTTGTCTCTCTTTATGTAGTGTAGTGTTGTCTCTCTTTATGTAGTGTTGTGTTGTATCTCTTTATGTAGTGTTGTGGTGTCTCTATGTAGTGTTGTGTGGTCTCTCTTTATGTTGTGTTGTGGTGTCTCTCTTTATGTAGTGTTGTGTTGTCTCTCTTTATGTAGTGTTGTGTTGTCTCTCTTTATGTAGTGTTGTGTTGTCTCTCTTTATGTAGTGTTGTGTTGTCTCTCTTTATGTAGTGTTGTGTTGTATCTCTTTATGTAGTGTTGTGTTGTATCTCTTTATGTAGTGTTGTGTTGTCTCTCTTTATGTAGTGTTGTGTTGTCTCTCTTTATGTAGTGTTGTGTTGTCTCTCTTTATGTAGTGTTGTGTTGTATCTCTTTATGTAGTGTTGTGTTGTCTCTCTTTATGTAGTGTTGTGGTGTATCTCTTTATGTAGTGTTGTGGTGTCTCTCTTTATGTAGTGTTGTGGTGTATCTCTTTATGTAGTGTTGTGGTGTCTCTCTTTATGTAGTGTTGTGTTGTCTCTCTTTATGTAGTGTTGTGGTGTATCTCTTTATGTAGTGTTGTGTTGTCTCTCTTTATGTAGTGTTGTGGTGTATCTCTTTATGTAGTGTTGTGTTGTCTCTCTTTATGTAGTGTTGTGTTGTATCTCTTTATGTAGTGTAGTGTTGTATCTCTTTATGTAGTGTTGTGTTGTATCTCTTTATGTAGTGTTGTGTTGTATCTCTTTATGTAGTGTTGTCTCTATGTAGTGTTGTGTTGTATCTCTTTATGTAGTGTTGTGTTGTATCTCTTTATGTAGTGTTGTCTCTCTTTATGTAGTGTAGTGTTGTATCTCTTTATGTAGTGTTGTGTTGTATCTCTTTATGTAGTGTTGTCTCTCTTTATGTAGTGTTGTGTTGTATCTCTTTATGTAGTGTTGTGTTGTATCTCTTTATGTAGTGTTGTGTTGTCTCTCTTTATGTAGTGTTGTGTTGTATCTCTTTATGTAGTGTTGTCTCTCTTTATGTAGTGTTGTGTTGTATCTCTTTATGTAGTGTTGTGTTGTATCTCTTTATGTAGTGTTGTGTTGTCTCTCTTTATGTAGTGTTGTCTCTCTATGTAGTGTTGTGTTGTATCTCTTTATGTAGTGTTGTGTTGTATCTCTTTATGTAGTGTTGTATCTCTTTATGTAGTGTTGTGTTGTCTCTCTTTATGTAGTGTTGTATCTCTTTATGTAGTGTTGTGTTGTATCTCTTTATGTAGTGTTGTGTTGTATCTCTTTATGTAGTGTTGTGTTGTATCTCTTTATGTAGTTTTGTGTCTCTTTATGTAGTGTTGTGTTGTCTCTCTTTATGTAGTGTTGTGTTGTATCTCTTTATGTAGTGTTGTGTTGTCTCTCTTTATGTAGTGTTGTATCTCTTTATGTAGTGTTGTATCTCTTTATGTAGTGTTGTGTTGTATCTCTTTATGTAGTGTTGTGTTGTATCTCTTTATGTAGTGTTGTGTTGTCTCTCTTTATGTAGTGTTGTATCTCTTTATGTAGTGTTGTGTTGTATCTCTTTATGTAGTGTTGTGTTGTATCTCTTTATGTAGTGTTGTGTTGTCTCTCTTTATGTAGTGTTGTGTTGTATCTCTTTATGTAGTGTTGTGTTGTCTCTCTTTATGTAGTGTTGTGTTGTCTCTCTTTATGTAGTGTTGTGTTGTATCTCTTTATGTAGTGTTGTGTTGTCTCTCTTTATGTAGTGTTGTCTCTCTTTATGTAGTGTTGTGTTGTATCTCTTTATGTAGTGTTGTGTTGTATCTCTTTATGTAGTGTTGTGTTGTCTCTCTTTATGTAGTGTTGTGTTGTATCTCTTTATGTAGTGTTGTGTTGTCTATCTTTATGTAGTGTTGTGGTGTCTCTCTTTATGTAGTGTTGTGTTGTATCTCTTTATGTAGTGTTGTGTTGTATCTCTTTATGTAGTGTTGTGTTGTATCTCTTTATGTTGTGTCTCTCTTGTCGTGATGTGTGTTTTGTAACCTATATTTTTAAACCCAGCCCCCGTCCCTGCAGGAGGCCTTTTGATAGGCCGTTATTGTAAATAAGAATTTGTACTTAACGGACCTGCCTAGTTAAATAAAAGGTTAAACAAATATATATATATACAGTATATAATAGTCTATCTCTAGATATGCTTTGGGACGATCCAAATAAAGTGAAACGCAAGTTGAGCTTTGTTGACAGTCTACAGACTATCTACCTCACATTCAACTATGTATCAACTGATGAACACTTTAGTTTCCCCTCTGTAGATATGCTTTGGGACGATCCGTCTATTTACCTCACATTCAACTATGTATCGACTGATGAACACGTTAGTTCCCCCTCTGTAGATATGCTTTGGGACGATCCGTCTATCTACCTCACATTCAACTATGTATCGACTGATGAACACTTTAGTTCCCCCTCTGTAGATATGCTTTGGGACGATCCGTCTATCTACCTCACATTCAACTATGTATCGACTGATGAACACGTTAGTTCCCCCTCTGTAGATATGCTTTGGGACGATCCGTCTATCTACCTCACATTCAACTATGTATCAACTGATGAACACTTTAGTTCCCCCTCTGTAGATATGCTTTGGGACGATCCGTCTATCTACCTCACATTCAACTATGTATCGACTGATGAACACTTTAGTTCCCCCTCTGTAGATATGCTTTGGGACGATCCGTCTATCTACCTCACATTCAACTATGTATCGACTGATGAACACGTTAGTTCCCCCTCTGTAGATATGCTTTGGGACGATCCGTCTATCTACCTCACATTCAACTATGTATCGACTGATGAACACTGTAGTTCCCCCTCTGTAGATATGCTTTGGGACGATCCGTCTATCTACCTCACATTCAACTATGTATCAACTGATGAACACTTTAGTTCCCCCTCTGTAGATATGCTTTGGGACGATCCGTATAAAGACTGTTTAATTAAGTTAATATGCAGTAATCACTCAACACATCCAACATGTGTAACTGTTGTTGGGATGAATGAAATGGCCTTTTTAGGACACAGGAGCAGATGGATAAATAAATCAAGAGGGAATCAAAATGTAAACTTGTCTTTCCTGTTGGTGATTAAGAAACACACCAGAGTCATAGTTTTAAAGTCAATATTTTAATGAACCCCTTAGAGTCGATTGATACCATACCAACGAGTTATGGTAGTAGGTGCCAGGCGCACCGGTTTGAGTGTGTCAAGAACTGCAACGTTGCTGGGTTTTCCCACATTCAACAGTTTCCCCCGTCTGTATCCAGAATGGTCCACCCACCCAAAGGACATCCAGCCAACTGGACACAACTGTGGGAAGCATTGGAGTCAACATGGGACAGCATCCCTGTGGAATCTAGACACAAATTACATTTAGAGTTGTGAATATTACTCATCAGTTAACAGATCAGTCAGGAAGAGCCACGTTCAGACTTGGGAAGGTCCACTTGAAAAGGAATTAAATGGTGGCCAACCTCTACTGTGAGGGGTCAGAGACATCTCAGACTTGGGAAAGTCCACTTGAAATGGAATTAAAAATAATTTCCTTGTATAAATGGTGGCCAACCTCTACTGTGAGGGGTCAGAGACATCTCAGACTTGGGACGGTCCACTTGAAATGGAATTAAAAGTTAATTCCTTGTATAAATGGCTGCCAACCTCTACTGTGAGGGGTCAGAGACATCTCAGACTTGGGAAGGTCCACTTGAAATGGAATTAAAAGTTAATTCCTTGTATAAATGGCTGCCAACCTCTACTGTGAGGGGTCAGAGACATCTCAGACTTGGGAAGGTCCACTTGAAATGGAATTAAATGGTGGCCAACCTCTACTGTGAGGGGTCAGAGACATCTCAGACTTGGGACGGTCCACTTGAAATGGAATTAAAAATAATTTCCTTGTATAAATGGTTGCCAACCTCTACTGTGAGGGGTCAGAGACATCTCAGACTTGGGACGGTCCACTTGAAATGGAATTAAAAATCAATTCCTTGTATAAATGGCTGCCAACCTCTACTGTGAGGGGTCAGAGACATCTCAGACTTGGGAAGGTCCACTTGAAATGAAATTAAATGGTGGCCAACCTCTACTGTGAGGGGTCAGAGACATCTCAGACTTGGGACGGTCCACTTGAAATGGAATTAAAAATAATTTCCTTGTATAAATGGTTGCCAACCTCTACTGTGAGGGGTCAGAGACATCTCAGACTTGGGACGGTCCACTTGAAATGGAATTAAAAATCATGTCCTTGTATAAATGGCTGCCAACCTCTACTGTGAGGGGTCAGAGACATCTCAGACTGCCATGCATTTTGAATGGTTTCAAAAGTCTCATAATAATTGTTTACACGATATAATGACCATTATAAAGAAACACCTGGGTCTCTAAGTACATATGTTAAATATATATTATATGTAATCAATTATTTATAACACGTATTATTATCTAACATAAAGTTACTTATTTTTCATTTTCTTTACAATTATTTACAAGTCATTTCGCATTAGTCAGTGAACTCTATAGAACAGAATGGTCCAGGGACTATAGAGACAGAATGGACCAGGGACTATAGAGACAGAATGGACCAGGGACTATAGAGACAGAATGGTCCAGGGACTATAGAGACATAGAGGCAGAATGGACCAGGGACTATAGAGACAGAATGGACCAGGGACTATAGAGACAGAATGGTCCAGGGACTATAGAGACAGAATGGACCAGGGACTATAGAGACAGAATGGACCAGGGATCATAGAGACAGAATGGTCCAGGGACTATAGAGACATAGAGGCAGAATGGTCCAGGGACTATAGAGACAGAATGGCCCAGGGACTATAGAGACAGAATGGACCAGGGACTATAGAGACAGAATGGACCAGGGACTATAGAGACAGAATGGACCAGGGACTATAGAGACAGAATGGACCAGGGACTATAGAGACAGAATGGTCCAGGGGCTATAGAGACAGAATGGTCCAGGGGCTATAGAGACAGAATGGTCCAGGGGCTATAGAGACAGAATGGACCAGGGACTATAGAGACAGAATGGTCCAGGGACTATAGAGACAGAATGGACCAGGGACTATAGAGACAGAATGGACCAGGGATCATAGAGACAGAATGGTCCAGGGGCTATAGAGACAGAATGGTCCAGGGACTATAGAGACATAGAGACAGAATGGTCCAGGGACTATAGAGACATAGAGACAGAATGGTCCAGGGACTATAGAGACAGAATGGTCCAGGGGCTATAGAGACAGAATGGTCCAGGGGCTATAGAGACAGAATGGTCCAGGGGCTATAGAGACAGAATGGTCCAGGGGCTATAGAGACAGAATGGTCCAGGGGCTATAGAGACAGAATGGTCCAGGGACTATAGAGACAGAATGGTCCAGGGACTATAGAGACAGAATGGTCCAGGGACTATAGAGACAGAATGGTCCAGGGACTATAGAGACAGAATGGTCCAGGGACTATAGAGACAGAATGGTCCAGGGACTATAGAGACAGAATGGTCCAGGGACTATAGAGACAGAATGGTCCAGGGACTATAGAGACAGAATGGTCCAGGGGCTATAGAGACAGAATGGTCCAGGGACTATAGAGACAGAATGGTCCAGGGACTATAGAGACAGAATGGTCCAGGGACTATAGAGACAGAATGGTCCAGGGACTATAGAGACAGAATGATCCAGGGACTATAGAGACAGAATGGTCCAGGGACTATAGAGGCAGAATGGTCCAGGGACTATAGAGGCAGAATGGTCCAGGGACCATAGAGACAGAATGGTCCAGGGACTATAGAGACAGAATGGTCCAGGGGCTATAGAGACAGAATGGTCTGGGAATATTACCAGAGATGGTTTTCCTATTTTTAGGTCGGCCTTGCTTTAACACTAGATTCTAAACCCTATGTATTATACACACACACACACACACACACACACGTCCCAGCCCTCCCTCGTTCTCTTAGCAGCTCTGTCCAGGGAATCCTGGTCTGCTGATTGCTGCATTTAAAGAGATTGAATAAGAGGGGAGAGAGAGAGAGAGACAAAGAGCGAGGAAGAGAGAGAGAAAGAGAGAGAGAGAGAGAGAAAGAGAGAGCGAGGAAGAGAGAGAGAGAGAGCAGAGAGAGAGAGCAGAGCGAGAGAGCAGAGAGAGCGAGCAGAGAGCAGGCTGAGAAAGCAAAGAGAGAGTGAGAGAGAGAGCAGAGAGGGCAGAGAAGAGAGAGCAGAGGGAGAGAGATCAGAGAGAAGAGCGAGGGCAGAGAGAGCAGAGAGCAGGCTGAGAGAGCAGAGAGAGAGAGCGAGCAGAAAGCGAGAGAGAGCAGAGAGAGCAGAGGGCAAAGAGAGAGAAAGCAGAGAGGTCAGAGAGCGAGCAGAGAAAAGAGAGCAGAGGGAGAGATAGATCAGAGAACAGAGAGAGAGCAGAGAGAGAAAGCAGAGCAAGAAGAGTAGAGAAAGAGAGAGAGCAGAGAACATAGAGAGAGCAGAGTGAGAAAGAAGAGAGGGAGAGAGAGCAGGGTGAGAGAGAGAGCAGAGAGAGACAGCAGAGAGAGCTGAGAGAGCTGAGCGAGCAGAGCACAGAGAGAGCATAGAGAGAGAGAGAGCAGAGAGTAGGCTGAGAGAGCAAAGAGAGAGAGCAGAGAGAGAGAGAGAGGGGAGAGGGCAGAGTGAGAGAGAGAGCAGAGACCAGAGATAGAGCAGAGAGCAGGCTGAGAAAGCAAAGAGAGTGAGAAAGCAGAGAGAGAGAGCAGAGAAGGCAGAGAGAGAGCAGAGAGAGAGAGCAGGCTGAGAAAGCAAAGAGAGAGAGAGCAGAGAAAAGAGAGAGCAGAAGAGCAGAGGGAGAGAGAGATCAGAGAGAGAGAGAGCAGGCTGAGAGAGCAGAGGGAGAGAGCAGAGGGAGAGAGAGAGCAGAGAGAGAGAGAGCAGAGAACAGAGAGAGAGAGCAGGCTGAGAAAGCAAAGATAGAGAAGAGAGAGGGCAGAGAGAACAGAGCAGAAAGAGCAGAGGGAGAGAGAGCAGAGAACAGAGAGAAGAGAGAGCAGAGAGAGAAAAGAGAGGGCAGAGAGAGAAAAGAGAGCAGAGAGAGAGAGCAGAGAGCAGAGAGAGAGAACAGAGAGCAGAGTGAGAGAGAACAGAGAGCAGAGTGAGAGAGAACAGAGAGCAGAGTGAGAGAGAACAGAGAAGGCAGAGAGAGAGCAGAGAGAGAGCAGAGAGAGAGCAGAGAGAGAGCAGAGAGAGCGAGAGCAGAGAGAGAGAAAAGAGAGAGCAGAGACTGAGAGAGCAGAGAGAGATAGCAGGGAGAGCAGAGCAGAGAGAACAGAGACAGAGAGCAGAGAGAAAGAGCAGAGAGAGAGCAGAAGGCAGAGAGAGCTGAGCGAGCTGAGCACAGAGAGAGCATAGAGAGAGAGCAGAGAGAGAGAGAGAGAGAGGGGAGAGGGCAGAGAGAGAGAGCAGAGAAGGCAGAGAGAGAGCAGAGAGAGAGCAGAGAAGGCAGAGAGAGAGCAGAGAGAGAAGAGGGCAGAGAGAGCAGAGGGAGAGAGAGAGCAGAGAACAGAGAGCAGAGAGAGAGAGCAGGCTGAGAAAGCAAAGAGAGAGTGAGAGAGCATAGAGTGAGAGCAGAGAGAGAGCAGAAAAAAGAGAGAGCAGAGAGAGCAGGCTGAGAGCAGGCTGAGAGAGCAGAGGGAGAGAGAGCAGGCTGAGAGAGCAGAGAGAGAGAGAGCAGAGAACAGAGAGAGAGCAGGCTGAGAAAGCAAAGAGAGAGCAGAGAGAAGAGAGAGGGCAGAGAGAACAGAGCAGAAAGAGCAGAGGGAGAGAGAGCAGAGAACAGAGAAGAGAGAGCAGAAAGAGAGAAAAGAGAGGGCAGCGAGAGAAGAGCGAGAGCAGAGAGAGCAGAGGATAGAGAGAGCAGAGAGAGCAGAGAGAGAGAACAGAGAAGGCAGAGAGAGAGCAGAGAGAGAGAGAGCAGAGAGAGAACAGAGAGTGCTGAGAGAAAAGAGAGAGCAGAGAGAGATAGCAGGGAGAGCAGAGCAGAGAGAGCAGAGAACAGAGACAGAGAGCAGAGAGAAAGAGCACAGAGAGAGCAGAAGGCAGAGAGAGCTGAGCGAGCTGAGCACAGAGAGGGCAGAGAGAGAACAGAGAAGGCAGAGAGAGCAGAGAAGAGGGCAGAGAGAGCAGAGGGAGAGAGAGAGCAGAGAACAGAGAGCAGAGAGACAGAGAGCAGGCTGAGAAAGCAAAGAGAGAGCAGAGAGAAGAGAGAAGAGAGAGCGAGAGAGAGCAGGGAGGGAGAGAGCAGAGAATGAGAGATAGAGCAGAGAGAAGAGAGAGCAATAGAGAGCAGAGAGCAGAGGGAGAGTAGAGAGAGCAGAGAGAGAGAACAGAGAGGGCAGAGAGAGAGCAGAGAGAGAGAACAGAGAGGGCAGAGAGAGAGCAGGCTGAGAGAGAAGAGAGAGCAGAGAGAGCAGGGAGAGAAGAGTGAACTCTGTTGCTATAGTGACCCTGCATCACAACACTCTGTTGCTATAGTGACCCTGCATCACAACACTCTGTTGCTATAGTAACCCTGCATTACAACACTCTGTTGTACAATTTGTTTAATTCAATTCCACATATTTAATTGTTTGTATTTCATTTCATATTAGTTTCATGTTTCAACCAGTCGCAGGTTAACGTCAACCTGACAGAGGAAACGTAACATCAATAACCAAACTGTTTTCACAATTAACATGCTTTTCTTGTTTCAACTATGTTTTATTATGAAAAGTACAATATATCCTTGTATACTTGTACAACTATGGAGCGTATGTCCTTATATAATTATACAATTTGTTATTCAACATAAAAGACAACAAATGATCACATTGGTATTTTAACGGTGTTTTTGTCACAATTATAGGAAGACACGAATGTGTGTGTGTGTGTGTTTCTACAGTGTGTGTGTGTGTGTGTCCAGTGTGTGTGTGTGTGTATCTGTCCAGTGTGTGTGTGTGTGTGTCCAGTAAGTGTGTGTGTGTGTGTGTGTGTGTCCAGTGTGAGTGTGTCTGTGTGTGTGTCCAGTGTGAGTGTGTGTGTCCAGTGTGTGTGTATCTGTCCAATGTGTGTGTGTGTGTGTCCAGTAAGTGTGTGTGTGTGTCCAGTGTGAGTGTGTCTGTGTGTGTGTCCAGTGTGTGTCCAGTGTGTGTGTGTGTCCAGTGTGTGTGTGTGTCCAGTGTGTCTGTCCAGTGTGAGTGTGTGTGTGTGTCCATTGTGAGTGTGTGTGTCCAGTGTGTGTGTGTGTGTGTCCAGTGTGTGTGTGTCCAGTGTGTGTCCAGTGTGTCTGTCCAGTGTGAGCGTGTGTGTCCAGTGAGTGTGTGTGTGTGTCCAGTGTGTGTGTGTGTGTGTGTGTGTGTGTGTGTGTGTGTGTGTGTGTGTGTGTGTCCAGTGTTTCCAGTGTGTGTGTGTGTGTGTGTGTGTGTGTGTGTGTGTCCAGTGTGTGTGTGTATCTGTCCATTGTGTGTGTGTTCAGTGTGAGTGTGTGTGTGTGTGTGTGTGTGTCCAGTGTGAGTGTGTGTCCAGTGTGTGTACGTGTGTGTGTGTGTCCAGTGTGTGTGTGTATCTGTCCAGTGTGTGTGTGTGTGTGTCAGGTTATTATTTCAGGGACACTGAGTCACCATCCCAACAAACCCTAAACCCTGGATAGAGGGGCTCAGTGAATGTGGAGGTGAATGTGATCAGGTGGGTCAGTGTGTCAGAGGAGGCTCTATAGAAGGACAGAGTGCCGGCTGGCCAGTCCAGATACACTCCTACTCTGTGGGAGCTGGAGGGGGGGACGTCTATGGTAGTGAGATTATTATTGTGCCTGGCAGTGTAACTGTTGTCATCGCAGATCAGACTCCAGGACTTGTCATTGTATCCAAGCCAACAGTCATTAACCCCTCCTCTCCTGCTGATTCCTTTATATGTCACTCCTATATCAGCCCTTCTCCCACTCCACTCTACCTCCCAGTAACAGCGCCCAGTCAGACCCTCTCTACACAGCACCTGTCCAATCTGCTCAAATCTCTCTGGGTGATCAGGATACGGCTGCTTCTCTCTCCTCCATGTCACCTTTCTGTTCTCCTCAGACAGAGAGAGGCGTCTGTCTACTGTGTTTGGGTCCAGTGTGAGATCACAGACATCTGATGGATGAAACCAGACACAATATTAGAAATCATCATCATTCACATTAGAATGTTAACTCACTTTTCACTAATTCATTTAATGTAGATGTTTCTAGGTATCAAAAGGAGAAGTGAAGGTAACTTGAGACTTGTTGAATGATCATATGTTATACTGTATGGTAATATAAAACACACTTATTCCCATTAATTACACACACACACACACACACACACACACACACACACACACACACACACACACACACACACACACACACACACACACAGACACACACATTGTCAAAGCAACTCTTTGTAAACGTTGGTGTCCCTGATTTCTGCTTCTGTAGAACTACAGCTGATATTTAATATGACCAAGTCAGTAATGATGGTGGCCTTTGACTTTGACTTAACTTGAATTAAGACTTATTCTTAGTCATATTCTTCACAGCAGTCAACACTCACATTTTCTAAGCCCAGGTTTCATTGTGTACTCTCCACCATGTTCCACACTGTAGCGGTAAGCAGAAGAACAGACAGTCATTGAGTGATACACCTGAACTCACACACACACACACACACACACACACACACACACACACACACACACACACACACACACACACACACACACACACACACACACACACACACACACACACAGCATATACCTTTGTCCAAGTGGTGGTAAGAATGTTAGTCTTAACCAGCCTGATAAGTCAAACATGTCTGATATGAACATGGACATAAACCCTCTACATACTTGAGTTTCTCCAGTCTGCAGTGTGGATCCTCCAGTCCAGCAGAGAGCAGTCTGACTCCTGAGTCTCCTGGGTGATTGTAGCTCAGGTCCAGCTCTCTCAGGTGTGAGGGGTTTGACCTCAGAGCTGAGACCAGAGAAGCACAGCCTTCCTCTGTGACTAGACAGCCTGACAGCCTGCAAAGAGTCAAATCATATTAAAATCACACTGATATTCTTTGGTGGTGAAAATAGTGACAGTATATATTTTCAACATATTCAGATACATCAGTGTCCTGAAACCTGTCTTATCTATTCATAAATGAACGTATCATTATTAGAAATTACTAATTATCAAAGTATTGCCTGCAGATAGAAACATATATAGTACAAATATTTGAGTAAACTGACCAGACCAGTTTAAAAAGCAGTATCAGTCAGAAGACAGACAGTGAGGTATCAGATTTAGATTGTATTGAGTAAACAGTCCACACCATATCTATAATGACAGTGAAGCTAACATTTTAAATGTGGCTCTATACTCCAACATTTTGGATTTCAGATCAAATGTTTCATATGAGGTGACAGTATATAATGTCACCTTTTATTTGAGGATATTTTAATACATATCTGTTTCACCATTTAGAAATGAAAGCACTTTATGTATCTAGTCCCCCCATACTTTGATAATTTGAAGAAGTCGTAAATATTCTGATCAATTTACTTATAGTGTATTAAAGTAGTCAAATGTGTAGTATTTGGTTCCAAACTCATTGGTTGCATTCAACAAGTTAGTAGAATCACAGATATGGGACCAAATACTAAAAGTATGACTATTTTAATACAATATATGTGAATATGTCCAAATAATGAAGACTTCTTCAAATGGGAGAACTACACCTTGCAACTATACTACTAACTACACCTTGCAAAGGTATTCATCACCCTTGGTGTTTTTCCTATTTTGTTGCATTACAACATGTCATGTAAATAGATTATATTTGGATTTCATGTAATGGACAAACACAAAATAGTCCAAATTGGTCAAGAGAAATTTAAAAAAATAAAAAACTTGATTAAAAACAGAAAAGTGGTGCGTTCATATGTTTTCACCCCCTTTGCTATGAAGCCCCTAAATAAGATCTTGTGCAACCAATTACCTTCAGAAGTCACATAATTAATTAAATAAAGTCCACCTGTGTGCAATCTAAGTGTGACATGATCTGTCACATGATCTCAGTGTATATACACCTGTTCTGCAAGGCCCCAGAGTCTACAACTCCACTAAGCAAGGGACACCACCAAGCAAGCGGCACCATGAAGACCAAGGAGCTCTCCAAACAGGTCAGGGACAAAGTTGTGGAGAAGTACAGATCAGGGTTGGGTTATAAAAAAATATCTGAAACTTTGAAAATCCCACGGAGCACCATTAAATCCATTATTAAAAAATGGAAAGAATATGGCACCACAACAAACCTGCCAAGAGAGGGAAAACTCACGAACCAGGCAAGGAGGGCATTAATCAGAGAGGCAACAAAGAGACCAAAGATAACCCTGAAGGAGCTGCAAAGCTCCACAGCAGAGATTGGAGTATCTGTCCATAGGACCACTTTAAGCCGTACACTCCACAGAGCTGGGCTTCACGGAAGTGTGGCCAGAAAAAAATCCATTGCTTGAAGAAAAAAATAAGCAAACACATTTGGTGTTAACCAAAAGGCATGTGGGAGACTCCCCAAACATATGGAAGAAGGTACTCTGGTCAGATGAGACTAAAATTGAGCTTTATGGCCATCAAGGGAAACGCTATGTCTGGCACAGACCCAACACCTCTCATCACCCCGAGAACACCATCCCCACAGTGAAGCATGGTGGTGGCAGCATCATGCAGTGGGGATGTTTTTCATCGGCAGGGACTGGGAAACTGGTCAGAATTGAAGGAATGATGGATGGCGCTAAATACAGGGAAATTCTTGAGGGAAACCTGTTTCAGTCTTCCAGAGATTTGAGACTGGGACGGAGGTTTAAGCTAAAGCAACACTCGAGTGGTTAAAAGGGAAAAATGTAAATGTCTTGGAATGGTCAAGTCAAAGCATAGACCTCAATCCAATTGAGAATCAGTGGAATGACTTACAGATTGCGGTACACCAGCGGAGCCCATCCAACTTGAAGGAGCTGGAGCAGTTTTGCTTTGAAAAATGGTCAAACATCCCAGTGGCTAAATGTGCCAAGCTTATAGAGACATACCCCAAAAGACTTACAGCTGTAATTGCTACAAAAGGTGGTTCTACAAAGTATTGACTTTGGGGGTGAATAGTTGTGCACAAGTTCTCTGTTCTTATTATTTATTGGTTGTTTAACAAGAAAACATATTTAGCATCTTCAAAGTGGTTGGAATGTTGTGTACATCAACTGATACAAACCCCCAAAACATCTATTTTAATTACAGGTTGAAGGCAATTTTGGGGGGGGGGAAATGCCAAGGGGGGTGAATACTTTTGCAAGCCACTGTACATACATAAAGTGCTTTCATTTCTAAAAGGTAAAACATATATGAATCCTCTCAAATAAAAGGTGACATTCTGTACTGTCACCTAATACGAAACATTCTACCTAAAATCCAAAATGCTGGAGCATAGCACCAAATGTAAAACTGTAAGCTTCACTTTCCAAACACATATGGTGTGGACTATGTGTGTCTGGTAAACACATGTGGATCTGGTGAACAGTTATCACTTTTTGACCAACTACAGGAATACTGACCTCAGAGTCTCCAGTTTACAGTGGGGATTCCCCAGTCCAGCAGAGAGCAGCTTCACTCCTGAATCCTTCAGGTCATTGTTACTCAGATCCAGCTCTCTCAGGTGTGAGGGGTTTGACTCCAGAGCTGAGACCAGAGAAGCACAGCCTTCCTCTGTGACTCCACAGCCTGACAGCCTGACAAAGAGATCACCATGACTTCAAAAACACACTTAATCTAACACCAGTAGTGTAGAAGGACAATGGCAGATGCATTTGGTTTATTCTCTCTAACAATATATAGATTCATCTTCCATCTCCTAGAACTATGTGGTCATATTGTTATACTAATGTGAAAATCAATGCATTTATTTAATATATTTTTCAATATAACATTATAAACATATTATAATACATCATTTTCTCTAAACTGGATAATGCTTCCTGATGGTTAGTTCTGATATGTCATTTTATTTACTCACAGAGCAGCTCTGGAGGCTTTGACCACTGGCAGCAGCCTCAGAAGACCTTCCTCTGATCTGGAGTATTTCTTCAGGTCAAACACATCCAGCTCCTTTTCCGAAGTCAGCAACACAAAGACCAGAGCTGACCACTGTGCAGGTGACAGGTTGGGTTTTGAGAGACTTCCTGAGCTCAGGAAGCTTTGGATCTCCTCCACTAGAGAATGGTCATTCAGTTCATTCAGACAGTGGAACAGATTGATGCTCCTCTCTGGAGAGAGATTCTCCCCGATCTTCTTCTTGATGTACTTGACTGTTTCTTCATGGCTCTGTGAGCTGCTTCTTGTCTTTGTCAGTAGACCTCGTAAGTGCTTCTGATTGGACTCCAGTGAGAGGCCCAGAAGGAAGCGGAGGAAAAGGTCCAGGTTTCCCGTCTCACTTTGTAAGGCTTTATCCACAGCACTCTTGTAGAAAGTAATTTCAGACTTGTCGTTTGTTTGCAGTTTGTCCATTAGATTCTCATTGTTGTTGATGAATGAGAGGAACACATATACAGCAGCCAGAAACTCCTGAATGCTCAGATGAACAAAGCAGTACACCTTGTCCTGGTACAGCCCACATTCCTCTTTAAAGAGCTGTGTGCACAATCCTGAGTACACTGAGGCTTCATTGACATCAATGCCAGCCTCTTTCAGGTCTTCTTCATAGAAAATCAGATTGCCCTTCACAAGCTGTTGAAAAGCCAGTTTTCCCAGTGACAGAATGCTCTTTTTATTCCAGTGTGGACCTGTCTCTTCATTCCCAAGATACTTTTCATTCTTCTGTTTGGTATGAAACACCACAAGGTGTGTGTACATCTCAGTCAGAGTCTTGGGCATCTCTTCTCTCTTATGTTCCAGCATGTGTTCAAGGACTGTTGCAGAAATCCAACAGAAGACTGGAATGTGGCACATGATGTGGAGGCTCCTTGATGTCTTTATGTGTGAGATGATTCTGCTGGCCAGGTCCTCATCACTGAATCTCTTCATGAAGTACTCCTCCTTCTGTGGGTCATTGAACCCTCGTACCTCTGTCACCTGGTCAACACACCCTGAAGGGATCTTATTGGCTGCTGCAGGACGGGTAGTTATCCAGAGGAGAGCAGAGGGAAGCAGATTTCCCTTGATGAGATTTGTCAGCAGAACATCCACTGAGGTTGACTTTGTGACGTCCCAACAGATCTTGTTCTTCTGGAAGTCTAGGGGCAGTCGGCACTCATCCAGACCATCAAAGATGAACAGAACTTTGTACTTGTTGTAGATGGAGATTCCTGATTGTTTGGTTTCCATTGAGAAGTGATTAAGAAGTTCAATGAAAGTGTGTTTTTCCCCTTTCATCAAATTCAGCTCCCGAAAAGGGAATGAAAATACAAATTGGACATCCTGATTTGCTTTTCCTTCAGCCCAGTCCAGAATGAACTTCTGCACAGAGACTGTTTTTCCAATGCCAGCAACTCCCTTTGTCAGCACAGTTCTGATAGGTTTGTCTTGTCCAGTTAAGGGTGTGAAGATGTCGTTACATTTGATTGCAGTCTCTGGTCTTGCTTGTTTCCTGGTTGTTGTCTCAATCTGTCTCAGCTCATGTTCATTATTGACCTCTCCTGTTCCACCCTCTGTGATGTAGAGCTCTGTGTAGATCTTATTGAGAAGTGTTGGGTTTCCTTGTTTAGCGATCCCCTCAAATACACATTGAAACTTCTTCTTTAGATTAGATTTGAGTTCACGTTGGCAAATCACAGCAAGTTCATCTGAATGAAGAAATAACACAGAGGATATTAATATTATGTCTGTTTTAATGCCTACAGTATTGTAGGACTGTTATAAAGTTTTAAATTATAATAATTTCTTCTCTTAACTGACTGTATAAATGTGTAAATGTTTTCATAATGCATTACAGACTGGTGTGACTGATTATATTATTATTGGTATTATTGATGGTATTATTAATGTTCTCTCTCTCTCTAAATGAATCACCACAACACTTCCCTGCTGCTACTTGACGAGGTCACTAGGTGTTGTGTTAAGGCTAGAGGTCGACCGATTAATCGGAATGGCCGATTAATTAGGGCCGATTTCAAGTTTTCATAACAATCGGAAATAGGTATTTGTGGACACCGATTTTGCAGTTTTTTATTTTTTTTACACCTTTATTTAACTAGTCAGTTAAGAACACATTCTTATTTTCAATGACGGCCTAGGAACGGTGGGTTAACTGCCTCGTTCAGGGGCAGAATGACAGATTTTCATCTTGTCAGCTCGGGGGATCCAATATTGCAACCTTCAGGTTAACTAGTCCAACACAATAACGACCTGCCTGCCTCTCGTTGCACTCCACAAGGAGACTGCCTGTTACGCGAATGCAGTAAACCAAGGTAAGTTGCTAGCTAGCATTAAACTTATCTTATAAAAAACAATCAATCAATCATAATCACTAGTTAACTACACATGGTTCCAAGATGGCATAGCAGTTCAGACGTAATTTTGTCCGCGTATTGTCGTGTCCTGTATATATATATTTACACCTTTCTTCGCATATCTTTTATATATTTTATTATCCAAGAACTGAACTACAAAAGCTTTCCTGCAACCCGCCTCACCAATTACAAAAAAAAAAAGTATTATTTACCTCAAATCTGAAAATCCACAGTGGAAGCTAGCCAGAGGCTAACCAGAAGCTAGCCAGAGGCTAACCAGAAGCTAGCCAGAAAGCTAACCGGAAGCTAGCCGGAAGCTAGCCAGAAGCTAATCTGAAGCTGCCCAGAAGTTAGCCGGTTTGCTGGCTAGCGTTGGTGTTTCAGTTGCCCACGTTTTGTGGTCATCAGCTATTCCTTTAGCTCGATAATCTACCGGCACTTTTGTGCAACGCGACTCGGACCGGAGCATACCGGGCCTTTTTTTTCTCAGTGTCCCCGGATTTCAGCCGCAGGCTCTGGACATTTGCACCTTGATTTCGCAGCTAGCTAGCTGCAAACCGTGTGACTATTGGCTTACGTCAATCCCAGAGCAAACTTAAATTATTCCGGAGCTAGCCAGCTGAGGAGTTCCATCAGCCATTCCTGGGCTACAGTCACCTATCCGGACCCGTTTTTTTTTTTTGCTGCAGATGCGGAGCCCCACCGGGCCTTCACGACTGACTGCCGACGTTATCTGCCCGAGGGAGTTATCCAACTGGCACCTCCGTCGCGACGTTACCTGAACGCTCATCTGGGGCCCGCTAATCGTTAGCTGTCTTATCGGCTGCTATCTGAATAAGTATATCGGACAATTTTTCTTGGGTCACTATATCTATTTTGCCAATTGGATTGATCCCCTCTTCCACACGGAACCCCACTAATCTACCGACGGAAACGCACGAGGTGTCTAAAAATAGACCTCCATCCTATGCTATCTTGCTACCGATAGCCATCTACCCGGCCAGCTGTCTGGATCGCCGTGACCCCAACCAACCTCTACTCACTGGACCCTTATTGATCACTCGATTAAGCATGCCTCTCCTTAATGTAAATATGCCTTGTCCATTGCTGTTCTGGTTAGTGTTTATTGGCTTATTTCACTGTAGAGCCTCTACCCCTGCTCACTATACCATATCCAACCTTTCAGTTCCACCACCCACATATGCGATGACATCACCTGGTTTCAATGATGTTTCTAGAGACAATATCTCTCTCATCATCACTCAATACCTAGGTTTACCTCCACTGTATTCACATCCTACCATACCTTTGTCTGTACATTATTCCTTGAACCTATTTTATCGCCCCCAGAAATTTCCTTTTACTCTCTGTTCTAGACATTCTAGACGACCAATTCTCATAGCTTTTAGCCGTACCCTTATCCTACTCCTCCTCTGTTCCTCTGGTGATGTAGAGGTGAATCCAGGCCCTGCAGTACCTAGCTCCACTCCTATTCCCCAGGCGCTCTCTTTTGATGACTTCTGTAACCGTAATAGCCTTGGTTTCATGCATGTTAACATTAGAAGCCTCCTCCCTAAGTTTGTTTTGTTCACTGCTTTAGCACACTCTGCCAACCCGGATGTTTTAGCCGTGTCTGAATCCTGGCTTAGAAAGACCACCAACAATTCTGACATTTTCATCCCTAACTACAAGATTTTCAGACAAGATAGAACGGCCAAAGGGGGCGGTGTTGCAATCTACTGCAAGGATTGCCTGCAGAGTTCTGTTTTACTATCCAGGTCTGTTCCCAAACAATTTGAACTTCTACTTTTAAAAATCCACCTCTCTAAAAACAAGTCTCTCACCGTTGCCACCTGCTATAGACCACCCTCTGCCCCCCGCTGTGCTCTGGACACCATATGTGAACTGATTGCCCCCCATCTATCTTCAGAGCTCGTGCTGCTAGGCGACCTAAATTGGAACATGCTTAACACCCCAGCCATCCTACAATCTAAGCTTGATGCCCTCAATCTCACACAAATTATCAATGAACCTACCAGGTACCACCCCAATTCCGTAAACACGGGTACCCTCATAGATATCATCCTAACCAACTTGCCCTCTAAATACACCTCTGCTGTTTTCAACCAAGATCTCAGCGATCACTGCCTCATTGCCTGCATCCGTAATGGGTCAGCGGTCAAACGACCTCCACTCATCACTGTCAAACGCTCCCTGAAACACTTCAGCGAGCAGGCCTTTCTAATCGACCTGGCCGAGGTATCCTGGAAGGATATTGATCTCATCCCGTCAGTAGAGGATGCCTGGATATTTTTTTTGAATGCCTTCCTCACCATCTTGAATAAGCATGCCCCATTCAAGAAATTTAGAACCAGGAACAGATATAGCCCTTGGTTCTCTCCTGACCTGACTGCCCTTAACCAACAGAAAAACATCCTATGGCGTTCTGCATTAGCATCGAACAGCCCCCGTGATATGCAACTTTTCAGGGAAGCTAGAAACCAATATACACAGGCAGTTAGAAAAGCCAAGGCAAGCTTTTTCAAGCAGAAATTTGCTTCCTGCAACACAAATTCAAAAAAGTTCTGGGACACTGTAAAGTCCATGGAGAATAAGAACACCTCCTCCCAGCTTCCAACTGCACTGAAGATAGGAAACACTGTCACCACCGACAAATCCACTATAATTGAGAATTTCAATAAGCATTTTTCTACGGCTGGCCATGCTTTCCACCTGGCTACCCCTACCCCGGTCAACAGCACTGCCCTCCCCTCTGCTACTCGCCCAAGCCTTCCCCATTTCTCTTTCTCCCAAATACAGTCAGCTGATGTTCTGAAAGAGCTGCAAAATCTGGACCCTTACAAATCAGCCGGGCTAGATAATCTGGACCCTTTCTTTCTAAAACTATCTGCTGAAATTGTTGCCACCCCTATTACTAGCCTTTTCAACCTCTCTTTCGTGTCGTCTGAGATTCCCAAAGATTGGAAAGCAGCTGCGGTTATCCCCCTCTTCAAAGGGGGGGACACTCTTGACCCAAACAGCTACAGCCCTATATCTATCCTACCCTGCCTTTCTAAGGTCTTCGAAAGCCAAGTCAACAAACAGATTACCGACCATTTCGAATCCCACCATACCTTCTCCGCTCAGCCACGCTCAAGGTCATAAACGATATCTTAACTGCCATCGATAGGAAACAATACTGTGCAGCCGTATTCATTGACCTGGCCAAGGCTTTTGACTCTGTCAATCACCACATCCTCATCGGCAGACTCGACAGCCTTGGTTTCTCTAATGATTGCCTCGCCTGGTTCACCAACTACTTCTCTGATCAAGTTCAGTGTGTCAAATCGGAGGGTCTGTTGTCCGGGCCTCTGGCAGTCTCTATGGGGGTGCCACAGGGTTCAATTCTTGGACCGACTCTCTTCTCTGTATACATCAATGATGTCGCTCTTGCTGCTGGTGATTCTCTGATCCACCTCTACACAGACGACACTATCCTGTATACTTCTGGCCCTTCTTTTGACACTGTGTTAACAACCCTCCAGGCGAGCTTCAATGCCATACAACTCTCCTTCCGTGGCCTCCAATTGCTCTTAAATACAATTAAAACTAAATGCATGCTCTTCAACCGATCGCTGCCTGCACCTGCCCGCCTGTCCAACATCACTACTCTGGACGGCTCTGACTTAGAATATGTGGACAACTACAAATACCTAGGTGTCTGGTTAGACTGTAAACTCTCCTTCCAGACTCACATCAAACATCTCCAATCCAAAGTTAAATCTAGAATTGGCTTCCTATTCCGCAACAAAGCATCCTTCACTCATGCTGCCAAACATACCCTTGTAAAACTGACCATCCTACCAATCCTCGACTTCGGTGATGTCATTTACAAAATAGCCTCCAAAACCCTACTCAATAAATTGGATGCAGTCTATCACAGTGCCATCCGTTTTGTCACCAAAGCCCCATACACTACCCACCACTGCGACCTGTACACTCTCGTTGGTTGGCCCTCGCTTCATACTCGTCGCCAAACCCACTGGCTCCAGGTCATCTACAAGACCCTGCTAGGTAAAGTCCACCCTTATCTCAGCTCGCTGGTCACCATAGCAGCACCTACCTGTAGCACGCGCTCCAGCAGGTATATCTCTCTGGTCACCCCCAAAACCAATTCTTCCTCCTTCCAGTTCTCTGCTGCCAATGACTGGAACGAACTACAAAAATCTCTGAAACTGGAAACACTTATCTCCCTCACTAGCTTTAAGCACCAGCTGTCAGGGCAGCTCACAGATTACTGCACCTGTACATAGCCCATCTATAATTTAGCCCAAACAACTACCTCTTTACCTACTGTATTTATTTATTTATTTTGCTCCTTTGCACCCCATTATTTCTATCTCTACTTTGCACTTTCTTCCACTGCAAACCAACCATTCCAGTGTTTTTTTACTTGCTATATTGTATTTACTTCACCACCATGGCCTTTTTTATATTTTTATTTATATATGTTTGCCTTCACCTCCCTTATCTCACCTCACTTGCTCACATTGTATATAGACTTATTGTTCACTGTATTATTGACTGTATGTTTGTTTTACTCCATGTGTAACCATGTGTTGTTGTATGTGTCGAACTGCTTTGCTTTATCTTGGCCAGGTCGCAATTGTAAATGAGAACTTGTTCTCAACTAGCCTACCTGATTAAATAAAGGTGAAATAAATAAAAATAAAATAAAAAATGGTTGATGATATTACTAGATATTATCTAGCGTGTCCTGCTGGATAATATATATAATCTGACTGAGCATACAAGCATCTAAGTATTTGACTTAGCGGTGGTAGGCAGAAGCAGGCGCGTAAACATTCATTCAAACAGCACTTTCGTTCGTTTTGCCAGCAGCTCTTCGTTGTGCGTCAAGCATTGCGCTGTTTATGACTTCAAGCCTATCAACTCCCGAGATGAGGCTGGTGTAACCGATGTGAAATGGCTAGCTAGTTAGCGCATGCTAATAGCATTTCAAACGTCACTCGCTCTGAGACTTGGAGTGGTTATTTCCCTTGCTCTGCATGGGTAACGCTGCTTCGATGGTGGCTGTTGTCGTTGTGTTGCTGGTTCGAGCCCAGGGAGGAGCGAGGAGAGGGACGGAAGCTATACTGCTACACTGGCAATACTAAAGTGCCTATAAGAACATCCAATAGTCAAAGGTTAGTGAAATACAAATGGTATAGAGAGAAATAGTCCTATAATTCCTATAATAACTACAACCTAAAACTTCTTACCTGGGAATATTGAAGACTCATGTTAAAAGGAACCACCAGCTTTCATATGTTCTCATGTTCTGAGCAAGGAACTTAAACGTTAGCTTTCTTACATGGCACATATTGCACTTTTACTTTCTTCTCCAACACTTTGTTTTTGCATTATTTCAACCAAATTGAACATGTTTCATTATTTACTTGAGGCAAGATTGATTTTATTGATGTCTTATATTAAGTTAAAATAAGTGTTCATTCAGTATTGTTGTAATTGTCATTACTACAAGTAAATGTAAAAAAAAAATGATCGGCTTTTTTGGTCGTCCAATAATCGGTATCGATATCTGCGTTGAAAAATCATAATCGGTCGACCTCTAGTTAAGGCTGCTACAATATCATTGAGTTACACAGCTACTTTAGCTGTACTTTAGCTACAGCTTTTAAATGTTATAAAACAGCATTCAACATGAGGCAGACAGATCTTACATTTCTCCAGTGTGTCAGCAAGCTCCTTCTGGTTCATTTTCCTCAGGACGTGCAGTGTGATCTTCAGAGCCCCCTCTCTGGCACTGCTCTCCTGCTTCTCATCTTCAGCATCCACCACTTCCTTATCCTGCTTCTGACTCTCAAAGCCTTCTGGGAGTTCTGGACTAAGAATCCTCTTGAACATCTTCAGCTCGTTCTTCACAAATGTCATAATTTTCTCTTCAAGCATCTGGAATAAATCAAGTAAATTAGTTAAACAAGAGAAGAAATGCTTTCTCATGAACACATTAATGAATGATTGACAGATCAACTTTACTTGAGGTAAACAAAAACAAATGTACATAACAGGACCACATACACTGAATATGGAGGCCAGGTCTGTTTGATGACTCTGGGAAGAATGACCATTGAGAATCTCTGACTCTGATCTCTCCTGTTGGTTTCTATGGACAAAACATGAGATTACATCTCCTCATCCAGGGAGTACACACACACACACACACACACACACATATTGTTTTAGGACTATGAAAATGGACAAAAGGATTAGCCTATTGATTATGAAAGGAACAAAAAGAAATGGGAAAATGGGAGAGAAATGACTAGAGACAGTGTTGTTTAACTCACTGACCATGACCCATGAGTTCTTCTTACCTTTGTTCAGTAGAAAAGTCTCCCTCTCTAAAGTTTAGAGGTAGTTCCATAGACCAGTCACTCTTCATGGACACACAGCTGGGTACAGGGGAGGCTGGTCTCTCCTGCTTGATTGGGCTTCAACACAAGAGACAAACATTACATCTCTCATCTACTCTGAGCTCAGATGGGGAAACAGAAGAAGAGTTTCATTCCAAAAAGCTATATATCCATTTTCAGAAATGTTCGTAAATGAGCTTTTATTCTTTAAAGAAGTTACGTTTATGTTAAGTTATGTTTTTTTGCTAAATGAGGAGATGGCACGTGGGTACCTGCTTCTATAAGCCAATGAGGAGATGGCACGTGGGTACCTGCTTCTATAAACCAATGAGGAGATGCAGCGCGAACTGCGTCACAAATAGAACTGACTTCCAGACGCTCGTTGGCGCGCGCGTGCAGTGTGTCATTTTTAATAACGAAATTAATTCAGCGACGCGAGCGTTGTAGTCAGCCCCGCTAAAAGGCTGGTGTCGTTACTCTGCCTTCTCCGGGGGCATGTTGAGGTAAATTTACTAACCGGGAGGGTTGAATTATGTAATTTATTGGTGAACTGGAAGACGCACTCTTGTCTTTTCTATTCTGAGGTTGTTTACTCGCAATATCAGATATTAAGATGTTTTTTTATAATGAATGTATACTGAGGTTGAGGCTCTGACTAGTGATTATTTACCCGGTGTTCAATACCTCCTATTGAGGCGCCCTGAAAATAATATTCAAAAGATTGGTCCTTGGACACAGAGGGGTTAATTCTTGCGACTACAGGGGGTGCTGTTCCGAATTAGCATTTTGTCGTCTCCAAATTAAACTGCCTAGTACTCAATTCTTGCTCGTACAATATGCATATTATTAATTCTATTGGATAGAAAACACTTTCTAGTTTCATACAACGTTGAAATGATGTCTGTGGGTGACCCAGAACTCTTTCTACAGCGAAATCCATGACAGACAGTGAAAGGTCTGAGAGCGAAGCTCTGGTTTCAGATCAGTTTTTAAGGTCTCTGTCTATCCTATGGAACGACACGAACTGCACCCGCCTTCCCCTGGATGTCAGTAACCAATGAGAAGTGGAATGGGCCTTCTAGGTAGCTCTCAGAGGTTATAAAAGACCAAGGAGTGAGAGTAGCCCCCCTTTCGACGCTCGCCCTTACGCAGGAAGGGACCTCCGGATGCCATTTTCACAGGCTCGGTTATCAACTTGAAATGTATCCGTCTGTAATTTAATTCGATATAGGACTTAGAAACATCATAAGGTAGTTAATTTAAACCGTTTTATAGCAATTTATATCCGTTTAGTGCGATTTTGATGCATTTCTATGTGAAGCACCGGGCACATTTCGGGGTCCCGGTCGAACGTTAGCGGGCATTTAGACGGACAAAGGACATCTTTCGACCAAAAGAAGATTAAACCCAAGAAAGAATACATTGCCCAAGAATCTGATGGAAGAACAGCTCAAAGTAAGCAATATTTAATATGATAAATCGTTGTTCTGTCGAAATATTTTAAACGCATATTTCGCCATTTTGTTTGGTATAGCTTCACTTGGCGAACCCTGTATTGAAAAGTAAGGATAATTTTAAAAATGTAAGTCAGCGGTTGCATTAAGAACTAATTTGTCTTTCGATTCCTGTCAACTCTGTATTTTTTAGTCAAGTATATGATTAGCTTTCGATTAAACTAGATCACTCTGAAAGCTGACGTCCCTCATTTTGATGCTTGAGTTGTGACTATTTCCATTGTATAACCACGGTTTTGTATGGCTAAATATGCACATTTTCGAACAAACTGTATATGTATGTTGTAAAATGATGTTACAGGAGTGTCATCGGAAGAATTCTGAGAAGGTTAGTGAAAAAATTAATATATTTTGGCGATGATAACGTTATAGCTCCCTTTGCCTTGAATTCATGCTCTACTAACGTTTGCACATGTGGTATGCTAACTTATCGATTTATTGTGTTTTCGCTGAAAAACGCTTAGAAAATCTGAAATATGGTCTGAAATCACAAGAACTGTGTCTTTCCATTGCTATGCTTTGTCTATTTTTATGAAATGTTTTATGATGAGTAAATTGGTCATACACGTTGCTCTATCTAGTAATTCTAGTCGATTTGTGATGGTCGGTGCAATTGTAAACTGTGATTTCTACCTGAAATATGCACTTTTTTCTAACAACACCTATCCTATACCATAAATATGTTATCAGACTGTCATCTGATGAGTTTTTTTCTTGGTTTGTTGCTATCAATATCTTAGTTTAGCCGAATTGGTGATAGCTAGTGGTGGAGAGAGAAAATGGTGGACAAAGAAAGATGGTGTATTTTGCTAACGTGGTTAGCTAATAGATTTACATATTGTGTCTTCCCTGTAAAACATTTTAAAAAACAGAAATGATGGGTTTATTCACAAGATCTGTATCTTTCATCTGGTGTCTTGGACTTGTGATTTAATGATATTTAGATGCTACTATTTACTTGTGAAGCTATGCTAGCGATGCTAATCAGTGTGGGGGGGGTGGGGGGTGATCCCGGATCCGGGTTGGTGACTCGTTAAAGGTTAAACACTAAAGTTACCGTCCATCTAGTGAAGAGAGGAGAACCGGACAGAGGTAGCCAGCATCCGTCAACGAGAGAGGGAGAAGCCCTCCACGGATTTAACAGGTGGAAGAAACAACCGGGGAGCTCCATCGGTCCACAAGAAATGCAGGCAGCCAGTGATGATGTAGTGGTAGCTATGGTAACTAGGATGCTGCTGGTTTCGTAGCTAGCTAACTTACCTAGCTGTACCGACTAGCTTGGCTAGCTAGCAGGTCGTTCGTCTGTCCCTCGTCTCGATGATGAATCCGGAGAACCACAAAATGAAACAAGGACAGAGAGTGAAAAGGATCTGGCTACACTCATACTGTCCCTGACCGTAAAGAAAAAAGCAAATTGAACACTGAACTTCGGTGTCTCAACACTGTAGTGAACTCCGTCGTTATTCCCCAAGATCACCTCAGTCAACTCTGCGCGTAACCGGACAATATGCTTGGCGCCACACCGTACGTGGACGCGGACAGTTCTGTACGGGGACGCGGACAGTTCTGTACGGGAACGCGGACAGTTCCAGAACGCGGACATGAGCAGTGCAACACAATCAACTAAACCCAGTCTTTACAGTGGGTTACATTAGTAATATTCATTTTTTATTATTATGTAAAACAAACATTCTATGTTTTTTTATAACAATATGTTGAGATCTGGGTCCATATCGTCAAAGTGTCTCAGAGTAGAAAATTGCTCGTATAAGTGCTGAGAATAAAGACATTTTACACTTATGGGTATAAATTAAAGCTATGCATGAAATCTCTAGTCCCACCTAGTCAGCAGATATTTTGGACACCTCGTGAGCTGTCCTAAGTAGTTAAGAGTTAACAGCAGGTGTCTTGACATGCAGTGAGTCAGTGGTTCCTGCGCCACATGTAATTGCATTGCAGTAGTTAAAAATAATGTTTTTATATTTCTATGTGATCAACCCATAAATAATATAGACCTACATGCAACAGTATGTCTTGTGCTTTTGGCAATGATTTATGTATAATAATTATGTATAACAAGTGATACCATGTATAACTGCATAGCATTTTGTCTTCATTTTGGCAGATTAACTCATGCTTATTTCTGAAGATTAACTCAGGTTGGAGTTGGAGCTGTGACCGAAAGGTGGCTGGTTCGAATCCCGGGCCGGGCGCTGGAAAAAACTGGTGGAATTGATCTGACCACTGGAGGGCTGCTGGGTTCACATCCTCAAAACATGAACCTTTTGTTGATCAGAACTCTAGAGGTTCATCTTCACTGAACCCAAAAATATATATCACTTTTATTAATTTCATATTTTAAGGAAGTGATAGAAGCCTTTTTGGCTCTATAAGGAACCTTATTTTCTAAACACGTTTTTCTTTTGATGATTTAATTATCTACATCATGTTATTTCAAGTTCTCCCTTTGGAGCGCAACATCACATTGTTAAAAAATATTCCTAAATTGGGCATGGCTATAAATTGGGCAATTGAAGGTATCTAGGGAGTAATATGTGTTAGATGTAAATGAACATTGTATGCAACGTCGTAGGCAACATTATTGGCAAGGGACTTGATGCCTACTATGCCAAAGATATTTAGAGTTGTTAAACGGGTGTGAAGAGTGTGTTGATATAACGGTTATATTGTCAAAAATCTGCTTGTAACAACGATCAGAATTGGTTAAAAAAAATATGCATTCCATTATATTAGGCAATAATTAAGAGTAGGCAAAGTGGTCGTGTCGTGAAAATTCTATCAAATGTCTCACATTGCAACGAGTACAGTCAGGGTGCCGTGGAACCCCTGCAGTACCTCCTCAGACCCCGGATTGAGAACCCCTGCAGTACCTCCACAGACCCCGGATTGAGAACCCCTGCAGTACCTCCACAGACCCCGGATTGAGAACCCCTGCAGTACCTCCACAGACCCCGGATTGAGAACCCCTGCAGTACCTCCACAGACCCCGGATTGAGAACCCCTGCAGTACCTCCAAAGACCCCGGACTGAGAACCCCTGCAGTACCTCCACAGACCCCGGATTGAGAACCCCTGCAGTACCTCCACAGACCCCGGACTGAGAACCCCTGCAGTACCTCCACAGACCCCGGATTGAGAACCCCTGCAGTACCTCCACAGACCCCGGATTGAGAACCCCTGCTGTACCTCCACAGACCCCGGACTGAGAACCCCTGCAGTACCTCCACAGACCCCGGATTGAGAACCCCTGCAGTACCTCCACAGACCCCGGATTGAGAACCCCTGATTTAGCAGATGCTCTTGTCCAGAGTTATTTACAGTAAGTGCATTCATCTTAAGATAGAGATTTATTTTGGAAATGAACTTAATGAATTCTTCATAAAATTGTTATCTCACCTCTTAGCTTTGGTGTCATGTCCCCCAGAGAGATGCATTTTAGAGGCAGGGCCCCTCTCCTCTCTCTCCCCAGAGAGACTCATTTAACAGCACAGACCCCTAAACAGAGATCCAGCATGTTGGTTGTGGTTAACACAGTGACAACTAAACAGAGATCCAACATGTTGGTTGTGGTTAACACAGTGACAACTAAACAGAGATCCAACATGTTGGTTGTGGTTAACACAGTGACAACTAAACAGAGATCCAGCATGTTGGTTGTGGTTAACACAGTGACAACTAAACAGAGATCCAGCATGTTGGTTGTGGTTAACACAGTGACAACTAAACAGAGATCCAACATGTTGGTTGTGGTTAACACAGTGACAACTAAACAGAGATCCAACATGTTGGTTGTGGTTAACACAGTGACAACTAAACAGAGATCCAGCATGTTGGTTGTGGTTAACACAGTGACAACTAAACAGAGATCCAGCATGTTGGTTGTGGTTAACACAGTGACAACTAAACAGAGATCCAGCATGTTGGTTGTGGTTAACACAGTGACAACTAAACAGAGATCCAGCATGTTGGTTGTGGTTAACACAGTGACAACTAAACAGAGATCCAGCATGTTGGTTGTGGTTAACACAGTGACAACTAAACAGAGATCCAGCATGTTGGTTGTGGTTAACACAGTGACAACTAAACAGAGATCCAACATGTTGGTTGTGGTTAACACAGTGAAAACTAAACAGAGATCCAACATGTTGGTTGAGGTTAACACAGTGACAACTAAACAGAGATCCAACATGTTGGTTGTGGTTAACACAGTGACAACTAAACAGAGATCCAGCATGTTGGTTGTGGTTAACACAGTGACAACTAAACAGAGATCCAGCATGTTGGTTGTGGTTAACACAGTGACAACTAAACAGAGATCCAACATGTTGGTTGTGGTTAACACAGTGACAACTAAACAGAGATCCAGCATGTTGGTTGTGGTTAACACAGTGACAACTAAACAGAGATCCAGCATGTTGGTTGTGGTTAACACAGTGACAACTAAACAGAGATCCAACATGTTGGTTGTGGTTAACACAGTGACAACTAAACAGAGATCCAGCATGTTGGTTGTGGTTAACACAGTGACAACTAAACAGAGATCCAGCATGTTGGTTGTGGTTAACACAGTGACAACTAAACAGAGATCCAACATGTTGGTTGTGGTTAACACAGTGACAACTAAACAGAGATCCAGCATGTTGGTTGTGGTTAACACAGTGACAACTAAACAGAGATCCAGCATGTTGGTTGTGGTTAACACAGTGACAACTAAACAGAGATCCAGCATGTTGGTTGTGGTTAACACAGTGACAACTAAACAGAGATCCAACATGTTGGTTGTGGTTAACACAGTGACAACTAAACAGAGATCCAACATGTTGGTTGTGGTTAACACAGTGACAACTAAACAGAGATCCAGCATGTTGGTTGTGGTTAACACAGTGACAACTAAACAGAGATCCAGCATGTTGGTTGTGGTTAACACAGTGACAACTAAACAGAGATCCAGCATGTTGGTTGTGGTTAACACAGTGACAACTAAACAGAGATCCAACATGTTGGTTGTGGTTAACACAGTGACAACTAAACAGAGATCCAGCATGTTGGTTGTGGTTAACACAGTGACAACTAAACAGAGATCCAACATGTTGGTTGTGGTTAACACAGTGACAACTAAACAGAGATCCAACATGTTGGTTGTGGTTAACACAGTGACAACTAAACAGAGATCCAACATGTTGGTTGTGGTTAACACAGTGAAAACTAAACAGAGATCCAGCATGTTGGTTGTGGTTAACACAGTGACAACTAAACAGAGATCCAGCATGTTGGTTGTGGTTAACACAGTGACAACTAAACAGAGATCCAGCATGTTGGTTGTGGTTAACACAGTGACAACTAAACAGAGATCCAACATGTTGGTTGTGGTTAACACAGTGACAACTAAACAGAGATCCAACATGTTGGTTGTGGTTGACACAGTGACAACTAAACAGAGATCCAGCATGTTGGTTGTGGTTAACACAGTGACAACTAAACAGAGATCCAGCATGTTGGTTGTGGTTAACACAGTGACAACTAAACAGAGATCCAGCATGTTGGTTGTGGTTAACACAGTGACAACTAAACAGAGATCCAACATGTTGGTTGTGGTTAACACAGTGACAACTAAACAGATATCCAACATGTTGGTTGTGGTTAACACAGTGACAACTAAACAGAGATCCAAGCATGTTGGTTGTGGTTAACACAGTGACAACTAAACAGAGATCCAACATGTTGGTTGTGGTTAAGACAGTGACAACTAAACAGAGATCCAGCATGTTGTTTGTGGTTAACACAGTGACAACTAAACAGAGATCCAACATGTTGGTTGTGGTTAACACAGTGACAACTAAACAGAGATCCAGCATGTTGGTTGTGGTTAACACAGTGACAACTAAACAGAGATCCAGCATGTTGGTTGTGGTTAACACAGTGACAACTAAACAGAGATCCAGCATGTTGGTTGTGGTTAACACAGTGACAACTAAACAGAGATCCAACATGTTGGTTGTGGTTGACACAGTGACAACTAAACAGAGATCCAGCATGTTGGTTGTGGTTAACACAGTGACAACTAAACAGAGATCCAGCATGTTGGTTGTGGTTAACACAGTGACAACTAAACAGAGATCCAGCATGTTGGTTGTGGTTAACACAGTGACAACTAAACAGATATCCAACATGTTGGTTGTGGTTAACACAGTGACCCCTAAACAGAGATCCAGCATGTTGGTTGTGGTTAACACAGTGACAACTAAACAGATATCCAACATGTTGGTTGTGGTTAACACAGTGACAACTAAACAGAGATCCAACATGTTGGTTGTGGTTAACACAGTGACAACTAAACAGAGATCCAACATGTTGGTTGTGGTTAACACAGTGACAACTAAACAGAGATCCAACATGTTGGTTGTGGTTAACACAGTGACAACTAAACAGAGATCCAACATGTTGGTTGTGGTTAACACAGTGACAACTAAACAGAGATCCAACATGTTGGTTGTGGTTAACACAGTGACAACTAAACAGAGATCCAGCATGTTGGTTGTGGTTAACACAGTGACAACTAAACAGAGATCCAACATGTTGGTTGTGGTTAACACAGTGACAACTAAACAGAGATCCAGCATGTTGGTTGTGGTTAACACAGTGACAACTAAACAGAGATCCAACATGTTGGTTGTGGTTAACACAGTGACAACTAAACAGAGATCCAGCATGTTGGTTGTGGTTAACACAGTGACAACTAAACAGAGATCCAGCATGTTGGTTGTGGTTAACACAGTGACAACTAAACAGAGATCCAAGCATGTTGGTTGTGGTTAACACAGTGACAACTAAACAGATATCCAACATGTTGGTTGTGGTTAACACAGTGACAACTAAACAGAGATCCAGCATGTTGTTTGTGGTTAACACAGTGACAACTAAACAGAGATCCAACATGTTGGTTGTGGTTAACACAGTGACAACTAAACAGAGATCCAGCATGTTGGTTGTGGTTAACACAGTGACAACTAAACAGAGATCCAGCATGTTGGTTGTGGTTAACACAGTGACAACTAAACAGAGATCCAGCATGTTGGTTGTGGTTAACACAGTGACAACTAAACAGAGATCCAACATGTTGGTTGTGGTTAACACAGTGACAACTAAACAGAGATCCAGCATGTTGGTTGAGGTTAACACAGTGACAACTAAACAGAGATCCAGCATGTTGGTTGTGGTTAACACAGTGACAACTAAACAGAGATCCAACATGTTGGTTGTGGTTAACACAGTGACAACTAAACAGAGATCCAGCATGTTGGTTGTGGTTAACACAGTGACAACTAAACAGAGATCCAACATGTTGGTTGTGATTGACACAGTGACAGCTAATTATTGAAGGTCATTTGTTCTCATTTATTCATTATCTCTTATAAATAAAACATTTACTAACAGACATATAGAAACAGTCAGGTGATTTAATGCATCAAATGAACATGTAGTTGTGACTGATATTTTTCACCTTTTCTCCATGTAGTGGAACTAATGATAATAATAACAATAATAATAATAATAATAATAGTAATAATAACAATATAATATATATACTACTAATATTATAAATAATAATAATGTCTCACTTTCTCTGTTAATAATGTCTCTCATTCTAGTGTGTTGCTTTGTTCAACAGGTCTGATATTATTCTGCTGTTACTGAATTCAGTTCATAATAACAATGTAAAGTCTGTTCAGTGGTTTCATACCAAACTACACAGGAAGCAGGAGATCATTGTAATTTAGAAAACAACAAATGTTCTGATATTCTGAAAGACGATTTACAACTATGATACATCAACATTTTGACAAATTGTAAAATAACCACAGTAAAACACTCAGATCTAACAGTCCATTTCACCTGGGACAGGTACGTGACAGTTCAATCATACAAAATGGCGCTAACTGGGAGTAGGCAAGTCAATTTCAATAACATATTGTTCATATATCGTATTATACGATTCGTATATCGTCATTCACTATACTAAAATAAAACCATACAATTAATGTCTCTACACACTTTACAATAATCCCTGGGAAGATTCTTACCTTGTAGTCTGAATTCACAACCAGAACACGTCAAGTCATTGAGATATTTTCCGTTGTGCTGAGAGAACACCTTCCTGATGACAAGTTTCTCTGTATCTATGTTCTAGGTACAGTTGATCTTTGGATGCAATAATATCTGGTCAAAGTCTAGTGACACAACACCATAGTATATCATAAACATAACAGCAGTTTAACCTTTGGCCAGTAAAGGCCATGGAATAGTATAAAACAGGGTTTGTCAACTAGGTTTGGCTTCGGGACAATTTATTTTCTGAGTTAAAGTCAGTTAATAGGTCTACACTACAAATGGAAAAACATTTTAACACATTTGATTAATACATAACACATTAGGTGACAATAAATAATTATGATCTGATTAAGTTCATAAAATCACCACTATCTCTATTCAATTATAATTATTTGTTTATTTCTCTGTGTGTTGATTGGTGGGTAAAACAGGTCTACGTAGCCTACTGTAGTCTACACTACTTTATTAATGGGGTAAAACAGGTCTATGTAGCCTACTGTAGTCTACACTACTTAATTAATGGGGTAAAACAGGTCTACGTAGCCTACTGTAGTCTACACTACTTTATTAATGGGGTAAAACAGGTCTATGTAGCCTACTGTAGTCTACACTACTTAATTAATGGGGTAAAACAGGTCTACGTAGCCTACTGTAGACACCACTACTTTATTAATGGGGTAAAACAGGTCTATGTAGCCTACTGTAGTCTACACTACTTTATTAATGGGGTAAATAGGTCTATGTAGCCTACTGTAGTCTACACTACTTTATTAATGGGTAAAACAGGTCTATGTATCCTACTGTAGTCTACACTACTTTATTAATGGGTAAAACAGGTCTATGTAGCCTACTGTAGTCTACACTACTTTATTAATGGGTAAAACAGGTCTATGTAGCCTACTGTAGTCTACACTACTTTATTAATGGGTAAAACAGGTCTATGTAGCCTACTGTAGTCTACACTACTTTATTAATGGGGTAAACAGGTCTATGTAGCCTACTGTAGTCTACACTACTTTATTAATGGGTAAAACAGGTCTACGTAGCCTACTGTAGTCTACACTACTTTATTAATGGGGTAAACAGGTATATGTAGCCTACTGTAGTCTACACTACTTTATTAATGGGTAAAACAGGTCTATGTAGCCTACTGTAGTCTACACTACTTTATTAATGGGGTAAAACAGGTCTATGTAGCCTACTGTAGTCTACACTACTTTATAAATGGGTAAAACAGGTCTATGTAGCCTACTGTAGTCTACACTACTTTATTAATGGGGTAAAACAGGTCTATGTAGCCTACTGTAGTCTACACTACTTTATTAATGGGTAAAACAGGTCTACGTAGCCTACTGTAGTCTACACTACTTTATTAATGGGGTAAAACAGGTCTATGTAGCCTACTGTAGTCTACACTACTTTATTAATGGGGTAAACAGGTCTATGTAGCCTAATGTAGTCTACACTACTTTATTAATGGGGTAAAACAGGTCTATGTAGTCTACTGTAGTCTACACTACTTTATTAATGGGGTAAAACAGGTCTATGTAGCCTACTGTAGTCTACACTACATTATTAATGGGGTAAAACAGGTCTATGTAGCCTACTGTAGTCTACACTACATTATTAATGGGGTAAAACAGGTCTACGTAGCCTACTGTAGTCTACACTACTTTATTAATGGGGTAAAACAGGTCTACGTAGCCTACTGTAGTCTACACTACTTTATTAATGGGGTAAAACAGGTCTACGTAGCCTACTGTAGTCTACACTACTTTATTAATGGGGTAAAACAGGTCTATGTAGCCTACTGTAGTCTACACTACTTTATTAATGGGGTAAAACAGGTCTATGTAGCCTACTGTAGTCTACACTACTTTATTAATGGGGTAAAACAGGTCTACGTAGCCTACTGTAGTCTACACTACTTTATTAATGGGGTAAACAGGTCTATGTAGCCTACTGTAGTCTACACTACTTTATTAATGGGTAAAACAGGTCTACGTAGCCTACTGTTGTCTACACTACTTTATTAATGGGGTAAACAGGTATATGTAGCCTACTGTAGTCTACACTACTTTATTAATGGGGTAAAACAGGTCTATGTAGTCTACTGTAGTCTACACTACATTATTAATGGGGTAAAACAGGTCTATGTAGCCTACTGTAGTCTACACTACTTTATTAATGGGGTAAAACAGGTCTACTTAGCCTACTGTAGTCTACACTACTTTATTAATGGGGTAAAACAGGTCTATGTAGCCTACTGTGGTCTACACTACTTTATTAATGGGGTAAACAGGTCTATGTAGCCTAATGTAGTCTACACTACTTTATTAATGGGGTAAAACAGGTCTATGTAGTCTACTGTGGTCTACACTACTTTATTAATGGGGTAAAACAGGTCTATGTAGCCTACTGTAGTCTACACTACATTATTAATGGGGTAAAACAGGTCTATGTAGCCTACTGTAGTCTACACTACATTATTAATGGGGTAAAACAGGTCTATGTAGCCTACTGTAGTCTACACTACTTTATTAATGGGGTAAAGCAGGTCTACGTAACCTACTGTAGTCTACACTACTTTATTAATGGGGTAAAACAGGTCTACGTAGCCTACTGTAGTCTACACTACTTTATTAATGGGGTAAAACAGGTCTATGTAGCCTTCTGTAGTCTACACTACTTTATTAATGGGGTAAAACAGGTCTACGTAGCCTCATGTAGTCTACACTACTTTATTAATGGGGTAAAACAGGTCTACGTAGCCTACTGTAGTCTACACTACTTTATTAATGGGGTAAAACAGGTCTATGTAGTCTACTGTAGTCTACACTACTTTATTAATGGGGTAAATAGGTCTATGTAGCCTACTGTAGTCTACACTACTTTATTAATGGGGTAAAACAGGTCTATGTAGCCTACTGTAGTCTACACTACTTTATTAATGGGGTAAAACAGGTCTATGTAGCCTACTGTAGTCTACACTACTTTATTAATGGGGTAAACAGGTCTATGTAGCCTAATGTAGTCTACACTACTTTATTAATGGGGTAAAACAGGTCTATGTAGTCTACTGTACTCTACACTACTTTATTAATGGGGTAAAACAGGTCTATGTAGCCTACTGTAGTCTACACTACATAATTAATGGGGTAAAACAGGTCTATGTAGCCTACTGTAGTCTACACTACATTATTAATGGGGTAAAACAGGTCTACGTAGCCTACTGTAGTCTACACTACTTTATTAATGGGGTAAAACAGGTCTATGTAGTCTACTGTAGTCTACACTACATTATTAATGGGGTAAAACAGGTCTATGTAGCCTACTGTAGTCTACACTACTTTATTAATGGGGTAAAACAGGTCTACTTAGCCTACTGTAGTCTACACTACTTTATTAATGGGGTAAAACAGGTCTATGTAGCCTACTGTAGTCTACACTACTTTATTAATGGGGTAAACAGGTCTATGTTGCCTAATGTAGTCTACACTACTTTATTAATGGGGTAAAACAGGTCTATGTAGTCTACTGTGGTCTACACTACTTTATTAATGGGGCAAAACAGGTCTATGTAGCCTACTGTAGTCTACACTACATTATTAATGGGGTAAAACAGGTCTATGTAGCCTACTGTAGTCTACACTACATTATTAATGGGTTAAAACAGGTCTATGTAGCCTACTGTAGTCTACACTACTTTATTAATGGGGTAAAATAGGTCTATGTAGCCTACTGTAGTCTACACTACTTTATTAATGGGGTAAACAGGTCTATGTAGCCTAATGTAGTCTACACTACTTTATTAATGGGGTAAAACAGGTCTATGTAGCCTACTGTAGTCTACACTACTTTATTAATGGGGTAAAACAGGTCTATGTAGTCTACTGTAGTCTACACTACTTTATTAATGGGGTAAATAGGTCTATGTAGCCTACTGTAGTCTACACTACTTTATTAATGGGGTAAAACAGGTCTATGTAGCCTACTGTAGTCTACACTACTTTATTAATGGGGTAAAACAGGTATATGTAGCCTACTGTAGTCTACACTACTTTATTAATGGGGTAAACAGGTCTATGTAGCCTAATGTAGTCTACACTACTTTATTAATGGGGTAAAACAGGTCTATGTAGTCTACTGTAGTCTACACTACTTTATTAATGGGGTAAAACAGGTCTATGTAGCCTACTGTAGTCTACACTACATTATTAATGGGGTAAAACAGGCCTACGTAGCCTACTGTAGTCTACACTACTTTATTAATGGGGTAAAACAGGTCTACGTAGCCTACTGTAGTCTACACTACTTTATTAATGGGGTAAAACAGGTCTACGTAGCCTACTGTAGTCTACACTACTTTATTAATGGGGTAAAACAGGTCTACGTAGCCTACTGTAGTCTACACTACTTTATTAATGGGGTAAAACAGGTCTATGTAGCCTACTGTAGTCTACACTACTTTATTAATTGGGTAAAATAGGTCTATGTAGCCTACTGTAGTCTACACTACTTTATTAATGGGGTAAAACAGGTCTATGTAGCCTTCTGTAGTCTACACTACTTTATTAATGGGGTAAAACAGGTCTACGTAGCCTACTGTAGTCTACACTACTTTATTAATGGGGTAAAACAGGTCTACGTAGCCTACTGTAGTCTACACTACTTTATTAATGGGGTAAAACAGGTCTATGTAGCCTACTGTAGTCTACACTACTTTATTAATGGGGTAAAACAGGTCTACGTAGCCTACTGTAGTCTACACTACTTTATTAATGGGGTAAACAGGTCTATGTAGCCTACTGTAGTCTACACTACTTTATTAATGGGGTAAAACAGGTCTACGTAGCCTACTGTAGTCTACACTACTTTATTAATGGGGTAAAACAGGTCTATGTAGCCTACTGTAGTCTACACTACTTTATTAATGGGGTAAAGCAGGTCTACTTAGCCTACTGTAGTCTACACTACTTTATTAATGGGGTAAAACAGGTCTATGTAGCCTACTGTAGTCTACACTACTTTATTAATTGGGTAAAATAGGTCTATGTAGCCTACTGTAGTCTACACTACTTTATTAATGGGGTAAAACAGGTCTATGTAGCCTTCTGTAGTCTACACTACTTTATTAATGGGGTAAAACAGGTCTACGTAGCCTACTGTAGTCTACACTACTTTATTAATGGGGTAAAACAGGTCTACGTAGCCTACTGTAGTCTACACTACTTTATTAATGGGGTAAAACAGGTCTATGTAGCCTACTGTAGTCTACACTACTTTATTAATGGGGTAAAACAGGTCTACGTAGCCTACTGTAGTCTACACTACTTTATTAATGGGGTAAACAGGTCTATGTAGCCTACTGTAGTCTACACTACTTTATTAATGGGGTAAAACAGGTCTACGTAGCCTACTGTTGTCTACACTACTTTATTAATGGGGTAAAACAGGTCTATGTAGCCTACTGTAGTCTACACTACTTTATTAATGTCAACATTCGTTCAGAACAATTAGCTTGATAGCAAGAGAACATGTCGCTCTCAAAAAAGTAGCAAAAGAAAGGTGCATAAAGAAAATAATGAAAAAATTATGAAAAGTTTCAGGGAAGAACGGACAGAGAGATATACATTCATCTAACCATCTATCTCCATACAGACAGAGAGATATGCATTCATCTAACCATCTATCTCCATACAGACAGAGATATGCATTCATCTAACCATCTATCTCCATACAGACAGAGAGATATGCATTCATCTAACCATCTATCTCCATACAGACAGAGAGATATGCATTCATCTAACCATCTATCTCCATACAGACAGAGAGATATGCATTCATCTAACCATCTATCTCCATACAGACAGAGAGATATGCATTCATCTAACCATCTATCTCCAGACAGAGAGATATACATTCATCTAACCATCTATCTCCATACAGACAGAGAGATATGCATTCATCTAACCATCTATCTCCATACAGACAGAGAGATATGCATTCATCTAACCATCTATCTCCATACAGACAGAGAGATATGCATTCATCTAACCATCTATCTCCATACAGACAGAGAGATATGCATTCATCTAACCATCTATCTCCATACAGACAGAGAGATATACATTCATCTAACCATCTATCTCCATACAGACAGAGAGATATGCATTCATCTAACCATCTATCTCCATACAGACAGAGAGATATGCATTCATCTAACCATCTATCTCCATACAGACAGAGAGATATGCATTCATCTAACCATCTATCTCCATACAGACAGAGAGATATGCATTCATCTAACCATCTATCTCCATACAGACAGAGAGATATGCATTCATCTAACCATCTATCTCCATACAGACAGAGAGATATACATTCATCTAACCATCTATCTCCATACAGACAGAGAGATATGCATTCATCTAACCATCTATCTCCATACAGACAGAGAGATATACATTCATCTAACCATCTATCTCCATACAGACAGAGAGATATGCATTCATCTGACCATCTATCTCCATACAGAGAGATATGCAATCATCTAACCATCTATCTCCATACAGACAGAGAGATATGCATTCATCTAACCATCTATCTCCATACAGACAGAGAGATATACATTCATCTAACCATCTATCTCCAGACAGACAGAGATATATACATTCATCTAACCATCTATCTCCATACAGACAGAGAGATATGCATTCATCTAACCATCTATCTTCAATGCCAGTGTGTCTTGTTTGCAATGAAAACGTCACTGTTTGCAAAGAATTCAATCTCAGACAGCATTATGAACCTTAAGCATGGTACTTTCAAACTGGACTTCCTGCCCCAGACAGAGGACTTCCTGCCCCAGACAGAGGTCTTCCTGCCCCAGACAAAGGTCTTCCTGCCCCAGACAGAGGTCTTCCTGCCCCAGACAGAGGTCTTCCTGCCCCAGACAGAGGTCTTCCTGCCCCAGACAGAGGCCTTCCTGCCCCAGACAGAGGCCTCCCTGCCCCAGACAGAGGTCTTCCTGCCCCAGACAGAGGCCTTCCTGCCCCAGACAGAGGCCTCCCTGCCCCAGACAGAGGTCTTCCTGCCCCAGACAGAGGCCTTCCTGCCCCAGACAGAGGTCTTCCTGCCCCAGACAGAGGCCTTCCTGCCCCAGACAGAGGCCTTCCCGCACCAAACAAAGGACTTCCCGCCCCAGACAGAGGTCTTCCCGCCCCAGACAGAGGTCTTCCTGCCCCAGACAGAGGCCTTCCTGCCCCAGACAGAGGCCTCCCTGCCCCAGACAGAGGCCTCCCTGCCCCAGACAGAGGTCTTCCTGCCCCAGACAGAGGCCTTCCTGCCCCAGACAGAGGCCTTCCCGCACCAGACAGAGGCCCGACGCAGAAAGATTGAAGCATTAACTACAAGCTACAAACACGGCAGTAGAATCCTCCTTCGAGGCCTTGCCCAACAACAGAAGGTCACATGGCAGTAGAATCCTCCTTCGTGGCCTGACCCAACAACAGAAGGTCACACGGCAGTAGAATCCTCCTTCGTGGCCTGACCCAACAACAGAAGGTCACACGGCAGTAGAATCCTCCTTCGTGGCCTGACCCAACAACAGAAGGTCACACGGCAGTAGAATCCTCCTTCGTGGCATGACCCAACAACAGAAGGTCACAAGTTCTTCCTAAAAGCATCCTGGGTTCTAACCAAACACAGCATGCTCTTCACAGACACAGAGCTGTTTAAAAAGTGCATGGTGACAGTTATGGAGGAATTGGCTACAGACAAGTGTATGGATAGCATCATTGTGTCTGTCAAACAGGTGCCCCTGTCTGCATCAACAGCCGGACACTGTGTCCGTGCTCTGGTGGATGACGTGCATAGGATTGTTCTGGAAGGGCTTAGTCAGGCTGAGCATTTCCCCCTATCAAGCTATTGATGAGAGAACTGTTGTTCCCCTGGCTATTGATGAGAGAACTGTTGTTCCCCTGGCTATTGATGAGAGAACTGTTGTTCCCCTGGCTATTGATGAGAGAACTGTTGTTCCCCTGGCTATTGATGAGAGAGCTGTTGTTCCCCTGGCTATTGATGAGAGTACTGTTGTTCCCCTGGCTATTGATGAGAGAACTGTTGTTTCCCTAGCTATTGATGAGAGAACTGTTGTTCCCCTGGCTATTGATGAGAGAACTGTTGTTCCCCTGGCTATTGGTGAGAGTACTGTTGTTCCCCTGGCTATTGATGAGAGAACTGTTGTTCCCCTGGCTATTGATGAGAGAACAGTTGTTCCCCTGGCTATTGATGAGAGAACTGTTGTTCCCCTGGCTATTGATGAGAGAACTGTTGTTCCCCTGGCTATTGATGAGAGAGCTGTTGTTCCCCTGGCTATTGATGAGAGTACTGTTGTTCCCCTGGCTATTGATGAGAGAACTGTTGTTCCCCTGGCTATTGATGAGAGAACTGTTGTTCCCCTGGCTATTGATGAGAGAACTGTTGTTCCCCTGGCTGTTGATGAGAGAACTGTTGTTCCCCTGGCTGTTGATGAGAGTACTGACAACACCGATGTAGCACAGTTGTGTGCATATGTTCATTATTTTCATCACTTTAAAGAAGAGCTACCGGCACTGATTCCCTTCTAAGGACACACCACCGGGGACGTTCCCTTGGAAGGACACACCACCAGGGACATCCAATTCACAATGTTGGAAGAATTGTTTACGCAACATGGCTTGTCATTCGAAGAAGTCCATTCTGTGGTCTCCAACGGGACTCCTGCTATGGTGGGCAGACACAGGGGCCTGGTCAGCAGGTTGAAGGAGATCAAGGAGACTAAACATGGTCTACATTGTCTCATCCATCAGAGTGTGCTGTGTACCAGACTAAACATGGTCTACATTGTCTCATCCATCAGAGTGTGCTGTGTACCAGACTAAACATGGTCTACATTGCCTCATCCATCAGAGTGTGCTGTGTACCAGACTAAACATGGTTTACATTGTCTCATCCATCAGAGTGTGCTGTGTACCAGACTAAACATGGTTTACATTGTCTCATCCATCAGAGTGTGCTGTGTACCAGACTAAACATGGTCTACATTGCCTCATCCATCAGAGTGTGCTGTGTACCAGACTAAACATGGTCTACATTGTCTCATCCATCAGAGTGTGCTGTGTACCAGACTAAACATGGTTTACATTGTCTCATCCATCAGAGTCTGTTGTGTACCAGACTAAACATGGTTTACATTGTCTCATCCATCAGAGTGTGCTGTGTACCAGACTAAACATGGTTTACATTGTCTCATCCATCAGAGTGTGCTGTGTACCAGACTAAACATGGTCTACATTGTCTCATCCATCAGAGTGTGCTGTGTGTCAGACTAAACATGGTTTACATTGTCTCATCCATCAGAGTGTGCTGTGTACCAGACTAAACATGGTTTACATTGCCTCATCCATCAGAGTGTGCTGTGTACCAGACTAAACATGGTCTACATTGTCTCATCCATCAGAGTGTGCTGTGTACCAGACTAAACATGGTTTACATTGTCTCATCCATCAGAGTGTGCTGTGTACCAGACTAAACATGGTTTACATTGTCTCATCCATCAGAGTGTGCTGTGTGTCAGACTAAACATGGTTTACATTGTCTCATCCATCAGAGTGTGCTGTGTACCAGACTAAACATGGTCTACATTGTCTCATCCATCAGAGTGTGCTGTGTGTCAGACTAAACATGGTTTACATTGTCTCATCCATCAGAGTGTGCTGTGTGTCAGACTAAACATGGTTTACATTGTCTCATCCATCAGAGTGTGCTGTGTGTCAGACTAAACATGGTTTACATTGTCTCATCCATCAGAGTGTGCTGTGTGTCAGACTAAACATGGTTTACATTGTCTCATCCATCAGAGTGTGCTGTGTGCCAGACTAAACATGGTTTACATTGTCTCATCCATCAGAGTGTGCTGTGTACCAGACTAAACATGGTTTACATTGTCTCATCCATCAGAGTGTGCTGTGTACCAGACTAAACATGGTTTACATTGTCTCATCCATCAGAGTGTGCTGTGTGTCAGACTAAACATGGTTTACATTGTCTCATCCATCAGAGTGTGCTGTGTGTCAGACTAAACATGGTTTACATTGTCTCATCCATCAGAGTGTGCTGTGTACCAGACTAAACATGGTTTACATTGTCTCATCCATCAGAGTGTGCCAGACTAAACATGGTCTACATTGTGCTGTGTGTCAGACTAAACATGGTTTACATTGTCTCATCCATCAGAGTGTGCCAGACTAAACATGGTCTACATTGTCTCATCCATCAGAGTGTGCTGTGTACCAGACTAAACATGGTTTACATTGTCTCATCCATCAGAGTGTGCTGTGTACCAGACTAAACATGGTTTACATTGTCTCATCCATCAGAGTGTGTCAGACTAAACATGGTTTACATTGTCTCATCCATCAGAGTGTGCTGTGTACCAGACTAAACATGGTTTACATTGTCTCATCCATCAGAGTGTGCTGTGTGTCAGACTAAACATGGTTTACATTGTCTCATCCATCAGAGTGTGCTGTGTGTCACACTAAACATGGTTTACATTGTCTCATCCATCAGAGTGTGCTGTGTACCAGACTAAACATGGTCTACATTGTCTCATCCATCAGAGTGTGCTGTGTGTCAGACTAAACATGGTTTACATTGTCTCATCCATCAGAGTGTGCTGTGTGTCAGACTAAACATGGTTTACATTGTCTCATCCATCAGAGTGTGCTGTTTACCAGACTAAACATGGTTTACATTGTCTCATCCATCAGAGTGTGCTGTGTACCAGACTAAACATGGTCTACATTGTCTCATCCATCAGAGTGTGCTGTGTACCAGACTAAACATGGTTTACATTGTCTCATCCATCAGAGTGTGCTGTGTGTCAGACTAAACATGGTTTACATTGTCTCATCCATCAGAGTGTGCTGTGTACCAGACTAAACATGGTTTACATTGTCTCATCCATCAGAGTGTGTCAGACTAAACATGGTTTACATTGTCTCATCCATCAGAGTGTGCTGTGTGTCAGACTAAACATGGTTTACATTGTCTCATCCATCAGAGTGTGCTGTGTGTCAGACTAAACATGGTTTACATTGTCTCATCCATCAGAGTGTGCTGTTTACCATACTAAACATGGTTTACATTGTCTCATCCATCAGAGTGTGCTGTGTGTCAGACTAAACATGGTTTACATTGTCTCATCCATCAGAGTGTGCTGTGTGTCTGACTAAACATGGTTTATATTGTCTCATCCATCAGAGTGTGCTGTGTACCAGACTAAACATGGTTTACATTGTCTCATCCATCAGAGTGTGCTGTGTGTCAGACTAAACATGGTTTACATTGTCTCATCCATCAGAGTGTGCTGTGTACCAGACTAAACATGGTTTACATTGTCTCATCCATCAGAGTGTGCTGTGTGTCAGACTAAACATGGTTTACATTGTCTCATCCATCAGAGTGTGCTGTGTACCAGACTAAACATGGTTTACATTGTCTCATCCATCAGAGTGTGCTGTGTGTCAGACTAAACATGGTTTACATTGTCTCATCCATCAGAGTGTGCTGTGTACCAGACTAAACATGGTTTACATTGTCTCATCCATCAGAGTGTGCTGTGTACCAGACTAAACATGGTTTACATTGTCTCATCCATCAGAGTGTGCTGTGTACCAGACTAAACATGGTTTACATTGTCTCATCCATCAGAGTGTGCTGTGTGTCAGACTAAACATGGTTTACATTGTCTCATCCATCAGAGTGTGCTGTGTACCAGACTAAACATGGTTTACATTGTCTCATCCATCAGAGTGTGCTGTGTGTCAGACTAAACATGGTTTACATTGTCTCATACATCAGAGTGTGCTGTGTACCAGACTAAACATGGTTTACATTGTCTCATCCATCAGAGTGTGCTGTGTGCCAGACTAAACATGGTTTACATTGTCTCATCCATCAGAGTGTGCTGTGTACCAGACTAAACATGGTTTACATTGTCTCATCCATCAGAGTGTGCTGTGTACCTGACTAAACATGGTTTACATTGTCTCATCCATCAGAGTGTGCTGTATGTCAGACTAAACATGGTTTACATTGTCTCATCCATCAGAGTGTGCTGTTTGTCAGACTAAACATGGTTTACATTGTCTCATCCATCAGAGTGTGCTGTGTGTCAGACTAAACATGGTTTACATTGTCTCATCCATCAGAGTGTGCTGTGTGTCAGACTAAACATGGTTTACATTGTCTCATCCATCAGAGTGTGCTGTGTGTCAGACTAAACATGGTTTACATTGTCTCATCCATCAGAGTGTGCTGTGTGTCAGACTAAACATGGTTTACATTGTCTCATCCATCAGAGTGTGCTGTGTGTCAGACTAAACATGGTCTACATTGTCTCATCCATCAGAGTGTGCTGTGTGTCAGACTAAACATGGTTTACATTGTCTCATCCATCAGAGTGTGCTGTGTACCAGACTAAACATGGTTTACATTGTCTCATCCATCAGAGTGTGCTGTGTGTCAGACTAAACATGGTTTACATTGTCTCATCCATCAGAGTGTGCTGTGTACCAGACTAAACATGGTTTACATTGTCTCATCCATCAGAGTGTGCTGTGTGTCAGACTAAACATGGTTTACATTGTCTCATCCATCAGAGTGTGGTGTACCAGACTAAACATGGTCTACATTGTCTCATCCATCAGAGTGTGTCAGACTAAACATGGTTTACATTGTCTCATCCATCAGAGTGTGCTGTGTGTCAGACTAAACATGGTTTACATTGTCTCATCCATCAGAGTGTGCTGTGTGTCAGACTAAACATGGTTTACATTGTCTCATCCATCAGAGTGTGCTGTGTACCAGACTAAACATGGTTTACATTGTCTCATCCATCAGAGTGTGCTGTGTGTCAGACTAAACATGGTTTACATTGTCTCATCCATCAGAGTGTGCTGTGTGTCAGACTAAACGCTGAGCTAAAAGATGTGATGGATAAAGTAATGCGCATAATTACCTTTGTCAGGTGGACATCAAGCAACACAACACTGTCTTTACCACAAGCTGGTGACAGAATCAGAGGAGGCCATCCAGGATGATCTCCTGCTTCACAACAACGTGCGCTGGCTGAGTAAAGGAACAGCTCCAGAGCCATTCTGTCAGCTGCATGACCAGGTTGTGGATTTTTTCAGAAAAAGTTAAATGAGGGCAGCAGTTGACCACCTTTGTATTCTGGAAATTTAGGAATTCCTCTCAGATGTTGCTTTTTTGGCGATTCTGTAACTTAAACAGGTTAAATCTGCAGTTACAAGGAAGAGGGAAAACAGTCGTTGACTTGAGGCCTTTACTAGGAAGCTTGAGTTGTTCAATATGGACTCTGGAAGGCTACTGCTCTTCAGCACACTGAAGAATGACAGGCAGAGGGACCAGACAACTTCTCCTCCAGATCTGAAGACTACAGCAGCCCAACGATATAAGTGCGTTTGTACGAGAACCTTTCACAGTCCTCCCAGGTGGAGAATTCTCCTTTCACAGTCCACCCAGGTGGAGAATTCTCCTTTCACAGTCCACCCAGGTGGAGAATTCTCCTTTCACAGTCCACCCAGGTGGAGAATTCTCCTTTCACAGTCCACCCAGGTGGAGAATTCTCCTTTCACAGTCCACCCAGGTGGAGAATTCTCCTTTCACAGTCCACCCAGGTGGAGAATTCTCCTTTCACAGTCCACCCAGGTGGAGAATTCTCCTTTCACAGTCCACCCAGGTGGAGAATTCTCCTTTCACAGTCCACCCAGGTGTGGAATTCTCCTCCCTTGCTAATAAAACGACTCCCTCGCTGGATGAGGCCGCAATTCAAACTGAGCTGATTGAATTCCAAACATCGAGCCAAATCAGGGATGCGCTCAGGATTGCTGAGTCCTTGTGTGCACAATAAAGAAACTTGCTTTTTATTTGCTAACAACGTTTGGATCGACTTTCACCTCCTTTTCCTCTATGAACACAATCAAGACTCACGACATGAACCGGCTTTCACATGAGTCAATGTAGGACTGCCTGCTCATCAACATCACATCCCTCTCACACAACATCCACAAGATCGTGTCCGAGGGGAAATGCAACTTTTCCCATTAAGTAAATAACTATTTAATACATAGTGATATAGGCTGCTAACATTATTATTATTATGATTATTATTATTATGATTATTATTATTATTGTTATTATTTTTATTGTGATTATTATTATTATTGTTGTGATTATTAGTGCTTATCTATGGCTATTTTAGGTCTCATGCTGATAGTATTTTCTGTTTGTTTTGTCGTTATGGGAGAAGGTTATCCTGAGACTCCCGAAACAGGACTACAGACATTCAGAAACAGACATCGCCTTTTTTTCTTTAAATGATTGTTTTATGTAGGATGCTACCTTTTAGACCGTGTTGCAGTTGTTAGTAGCCCTAATAAATAAATACAAACCCCACTTCTATGAGGCCATTTTGTTTTCTTGTGAAAGATACTGTTAAGCCACATAGCCTAGCTCAGCCAGTTAAGTTACTTTATATGGGCCTTCGCCCCCACATAGCCTAGCTCAGCCAGTTAAGTTACTTTATATGGGCCTTCGCCCCCACATAGCCTAGCTCAGCCAGTTAAGTTACTTTATATGGGCCTTCACTCTCACGAAATAGACTCCAATTAAGCCCTCTTGTTGTTTGTAAAGTCAAATTAAAATGAAGATTATTGTTGAAATGAATTACTCGACTGGTGTAGGTTTTCTCCATCTGTTGCATAACAAGTTATCTATATTTTCAGCACCAGGCGCTGTTCACCTCCTATTGATTGCGCTGCAGTTGGCGCTTTATGTTTCAGCATCACATAATGGTCCCCTGCTTTATTAGTCTCCTGCATTCTCTCCTCATGAATGAAGTTAACATGTAACTTGTGCATTATTTAGGGAGGTCACATTGTAGATACACTACACCACCATTTAGAATACAGTAGGAACTCTTTCCATTTGTCCTATTGAAACACACCCAAAAGTATAGTATTTAGCCTAAAGCAGCATCTGATTTTACAGTAGACTATAGATGTAGGCTACTGTATAGTCACATGGCTCAGTGTTAAAATGTTAGAGTAGCACATTGATCTGAACAACTTATATCCTCTAAGTGAATGTCTCTTAATGAGAAAGAATCATCAACATGGATGAGAATACTGCATTTTGAAATGAAAATACTATTGAATCTGTAGACACATTGAAATAGTGATTCTGACGTCAGTGGATCTGCGTGAGGGGGGAGTCAGAACTACAACTCCCTGTTTCACGTTGCATCACGTCCAGTGTTGAGGAACTGTAAGGGGGGAGTCAGAACTACAACTCCCTGTTTCACGTTGCATCACGTCCAGTGTTGAGGAACTGTAATGGGGGAGTCAGAACTACAACTCCCTGTTTCACGTTGCATCACGTCCAGTGTTGAGGAACTGTGAGGGGGGAGTCAGAACTACAACTCCCTGTTTCACGTTGCGTCACGTCCAGTGTTGAGGAACTGTAAGGGGGGAGTCAGAACTACAACTCCCTGTTTCACGTTGCATCACGTCCAGTGTTGAGGAACTGTAAGGGGGGAGTCAGAACTACAACTCCCTGTTTCACGTTGCATCACGTCCAGTGTTGAGGAACTGTAAGGGGGGAGTCAGAACTACAACTCCCTGTTTCACGTTGCATCACGTCCAGTGTTGAGGAACTGTAAGGGGGGAGTCAGAACTACAACTCCCTGTTTCACGTTGCATCACGTCCAGTGTTGAGGAACTGTAAGGGGGGAGTCAGAACTACAACTCCCTGTTTCACGTTGCATCACGTCCAGTGTTGAGGAACTGTAAGGGGGGAGTCAGAACTACAACTCCCTGTTTCACGTTGCATCACGTCCAGTGTTGAGGAACTGTAAGGGGGGAGTCAGAACTACAACTCCCTGTTTCACGTTGCATCACGTCCAGTGTTGAGGAACTGTAAGGGGGGAGTCAGAACTACAACTCCCTGTTTCACGTTGCATCACGTCCAGTGTTGAGGAACTGTAAGGGGGGAGTCAGATGGATTAAGGCATCTTGGAGGGGCTGAATGTTGCACCATTGATAAAGCAGATCAACTGAGCTCGGGTCAGAGTTAGGAAGAAAACTACAAAATGGAGCCATATTTGTAGTTCACAACTCTTCTGGTTTCTGTAGCAATGTCAGTTGTTTAGCCTATTTGTTACATACATTTAAAACAATCCCACGTTATATATGAAAATGTAGCTGTGATTCAAACGAAAGAACGATGGAGCAACAAGAATTGATTATTCAGAAAATTCTGAAAGAATCCCAGCTGAGACATAGGAGATAGAAATTTAAAGGTAATTTCAGACTTAGCCGACATATGCAGCATTTACCGTAAATGCAGTCTCCACAAAAGAGGAACAGTTCCTTTAAATGTCAACAACTTGTAGGCCTATGTCTGCTGTATATGAATATGTGTAGCCTGGCCTATATGATGAGTAACGTTATATTCAACCCAGCCCATGTAGTGTTTCAGGTGTTCAGATAGTGAAAACTGATGTGTTTTAAGCTCTCGCCCAAAGCCTGTTGTCTTGGCATGTGGACATAAACTTTCTGATCAATCAAATATGTTCTTATTCTTATCATTACAAGTCTCTAGTAGAACAATCAAGCTGTTTCCCCAGTTTACTGAGGAGTATATTACGCCCCAGCTAAAAGCCTACAGACCTATTTATTAAATAAAGTACACCACTGTCAGAGTCCTCAGTTGTAGTGAGAACATTGTGTCATATGTTTAAGGGCTGTTTCATGATTGTAATTCCAAAATGTTCCAGTGTTGAGGAACTGTAATGGTTTGAATACACCTGGGCTTTCTGGGAAGAGCTCCCTGTTTCACGTTGCATCACGTCCTGTGTTGAGGAACTGTAAGGGGGGAGTCAGAACTACAACTCCCTGTTTCACGTTGCATCACGTCCAGTGTTGAGGAACTGTAATGGTTTGACTACACCTGCTCTTTAAGAAGAACTACAACTCCCTGTTTCATGTTGCATCACGTCCAGTGTTGAGGAACTGTAATGGTTTGAAAACACCTGCTCTTTAAGAAGAACTACAACTCCCTGTTTCACGTTGCATCACGTCCAGTGTTGAGGAACTGTAATGGTTTGACTACACCTGCTCTTTAAGAAGGACTACAACTCCCTGTTTCACGTTGCATCACGTCCAGTGTTGAGGAACTGTAATGGTTTGAATACACCTGCTCTTTAAGAAGGACTACAACTCCCTGTTTCATGTTGCATCACGTCCAGTGTTGAGGAACTGTAATGGTTTGACTACACCTGCTCTTTAAGAAGAACTACAACTCCCTGTTTCATGTTGCATCACGTCCAGTGTTGAGGAACTGTAATGGTTTGAAAACACCTGCTCTTTAAGAAGAACTACAACTCCCTGTTTCACGTTGCATCACGTCCAGTGTTGAGGAACTGTAATGGTTTGAATACACCTGCTCTTTAAGAAGGACTACAACTCCCTGTTTCACGTTGCATCACGTCCAGTGTTGAGGAACTGTAATGGTTTGACTACACCTGCTCTTTAAGAAGAACTACAACTCCCTGTTTCACGTTGCATCACGTCCAGTGTTGAGGAACTGTAATGGTTTGAATACACCTGCTCTTTAAGAAGGACTACAACTCCCTGTTTCACGTTGCATCACGTCCAGTGGCGGCAACCGGGAAATGGCACCGGAATTGTAGTTCTAACCCCTTTGTGGTTTGTTTAGAATAATGATGTATTAAATGTGCTACTGTGACCACACCATGGCCTCCAGTCTCCAGCAAAGTAAATGTATCTGAAATGATGAGTCTACAAGGTTTGATCTCTAAATGTGTTTCTCTGTAGGCTACATACTGAACCCTTAAAGATACAATCCTTAGTTACTAAACCCATTTCTGGACCGTTAAATGTTGAGGGATTCAGGCAGGATCAGGTGCAGAAGTTATTATTTTATTTAAAGATGACAATGGTGATCTAGATATTCAAATGACAATATTTACAAAATAATCTAAAATGACTTGCCTAGTTAAATAAAGGTTAAATAAAATATATTTCCAAACTCTACAACTAACAGGTCAATGAAAAGACAACACTTTGGAGGAATCAGACCTGTCTATTCCATTAGACTCTTGGGGTTTATCAGACTCAGGTTCTCTTCACCATGACATCAATAGTAAATGACCTGCAACATCGGCCTGTATCACATCTAAGAATTACACAGAAATGTGCTTATTTTTAAACCCAAAAGAGCAATAAAACATACCATTATAAACAAAGGGCAGGAATACAATGACATCAATTAAAACAGAATGGACATGTTAAAAACACACCCTCAGCCTCATTCATCTATTCCTCCATCAATATCACCATCGTTGTTGTAGTCATCACCCTCAGCCTCATTAATCTATTCCTCCATCAATATCACCATCGTTGTTGTAGTCATCACCCTCAGCCTCATTAATCTATTCCTCCATCAATATCACCATCGTTGTTGTAGTCATCACCCTCAGCCTCATTACTCTGTTACTCCATCAATATCACCATCGTTGTTGTAGTCATCACCCTCAGCCTCATTAATCTATTCCTCATCAATATCACCATCGTTGTTGTAGTCATCACCCTCAGCCTCATTAATCTATTCCTCCATCAATATCACCATCGTTGTTGTAGTCATCACCCTCAGCCTTCTTCATCTATTCCTCATCAATAACACCATCGTTGTTGTAGTCATCACCCTCAGCCTCATTCATCTATTCCTCCATCAATATCACCATCGTTGTTGTAGTCATCACCCTCAGCCTCATTAATCTATTCCTCATCAATATCACCATCGTTGTTGTAGTCATCACCCTCAGCCTCATTAATCTATTCCTCATCAATATCACCATCGTTGTTGTAGTCATCACCCTCAGCCTCATTAATCTATTCCTCATCAATATCACCATCGTTGTTGTAGTCATCACCCTCAGCCTCATTAATCTATTCCTCCAACAATATCACCATCGTTGTTGTAGTCATCACCCTCAGCCTCATTCATCTATTCCTCCATCAATATCACCATCGTTGTTGTAGTCATCACCCTCAGCCTCATTAATCTATTCCTCCAACAATATCACCATCGTTGTTGTAGTCATCACCCTCAGCCTCATTCATCTATTCCTCATCAATATCACCATCGTTGTTGTAGTCATCACCCTCAGCCTCATTAATCTATTCCTCCAACAATATCACCATCGTTGTTGTAGTCATCACCCTCAGCCTTCTTCATCTATTCCTCCATCAATATCACCATCGTTGTTGTAGTCATCACCCTCAGCCTCATTAATCTATTCCTCCATCAATATCACCATCGTTGTTGTAGTCATCACCCTCAGCCTCATTAATCTATTCCTCCATCAATATCACCATCGTTGTTGTAGTCATCACCCTCAGCCTCATTCATCTATTCCTCCATCAATATCACCATCGTTGTTGTAGTCATCACTCATCACCCTCAGCCTCATTAATCTATTCCTCCATCAATATCACCATCGCTGTTGTAGTCATCACCCTCAGCCTCATTAATCTATTCCTCCATCAATATCACCATCGCTGTTGTAGTCATCACCCTCAGCCTCATTAATCTATTCCTCCATCAATATCACCATCGTTGTTGTAGTCATCACCCTCAGCCTTATTAATCTATTCCTCCATCAATATCACCATCGTTGTTGTAGCCATCACCCTCAGCCTCATTCATCTATTCCTCCATCAATATCACCATAGTTGTTGTAGTAATCACCCTCAGCCTTATTAATCTATTCCTCCATCAATATCACCATCGTTGTTGTAGTCATCACCCTCAGCCTCATTAATCTATTCCTCCATCAATATCACCATCGTTGTTGTAGTCATCACCCTCAGCCTTATTAATCTATTCCTCCATCAATATCACCATCGTTGTTGTAGCCATCACCCTCAGCCTCATTCATCTATTCCTCCATCAATATCACCATAGTTGTTGTAGTAATCACCCTCAGCCTCATTCATCTATTCCTCCATCAATATCACCATAGTTGTTGTAGTAATCACCCTCAGCCTCATTAATCTATTCCTCCATCAATATCACCATCGTTGTTGTAGTCATCACTCATCACCCTCAGCCTCATTCATCTATTCCTCCATCAATATCACCATCGTAGTTGTAGTCAATACCCTCAGCCTCATTAATCTATTCTTCCATCAATATCACCATCGTTGTTGTAGTCATCACCCTCAGCCTCATTAATCTATTCCTCATCAATATCACCATCGTTGTTGTAGTCATCACCCTCAGCCTCATTAATCTATTCCTCCATCAATATCACCATCGTTGTTGTAGTCATCACCCTCAGCCTTCTTCATCTATTCCTCATCAATATCACCATCGCTGTTGTAGTCATCACCCTCAGCCTCATTCATCTATTCCTCATCAATAACACCATCGTTGTTGTAGTCATCACCCTCAGCCTCATTAATCTATTCCTCATCAATATCACCATCGTTGTTGTAGTCATCACCCTCAGCCTCATTAATCTATTCCTCATCAATATCACCATCGTTGTTGTAGTCATCACCCTCAGCCTCATTAATCTATTCCTCATCAATATCACCATCGTTGTTGTAGTCATCACCCTCAGCCTCATTAATCTATTCCTCCATCAATATCACCATCGTTGTTGTAGTCATCACCCTCAGCCTCATTAATCTATTCCTCCATCAATATCACCATCGTTGTTGTAGTCATCACCCTCAGCCTCATTCATCTATTCCTCATCAATATCACCATCGTTGTTGTAGTCATCACCCTCAGCCTCATTAATCTATTCCTCCAACAATATCACCATCGTTGTTGTAGTCATCACCCTCAGCCTCATTAATCTGTTCCTCCATCAATATCACCATCGTTGTTTTAGTCATCACCCTCAGCCTCATTAATCTATTCCTCCATCAATATCACCATCGTTGTTGTAGTCATCACCCTCAGCCTGATTAATCTATTCCTCCATCAATATCACCATCGTTGTTGTAGTCATCACCCTCAGCCTCATTAATCTATCCCTCCATCAATATCACCATCGTTGTTTTAGTCATCACCCTCAGCCTCATTAATCTATTCCTCCATCAATATCACCATCGTTGTTGTAGTCATCACCCTCAGCCTGATTAATCTGTTACTCCATCAATATCACCATCGTTGTTGTAGTCATCACCCTCAGCCTCATTAATCTGTTCCTCCATCAATATCACCATCGTTGTTGTAGTCATCAACCTCAGCCTCATTAATCTGTTCCTCCATCAATATCACCATCGTTGTTGTAGTCATCACCCTCAGCCTCATTAATCTGTTACTCCATCAATATCACCATCGTTGTTGTAGTCATCACCCTCAGCCTCATGAATCTATTCCTCATATCACCATCGTTGTTTTAGTCATCACCCTCAGCCTCATTAATCTATTCCTCATATCACCATCGTTGTTGTAGTCATCACCCTCAGCCTGATTAATCTGTTACTCCATTAATATCACCATCGTTGTTGTAGAGATCACCCTCAGCCTCATTAATCTGTTACTCCATCAATATCACCATCGTTGTTGTAGTCATCACCCTCAGCCTCATTAATCTGTTACTCCATTAATATCACCATCGTTGTTGTAGAGATCACCCTCAGCCTCATTAATCTGTTACTCCATCAATATCACCATCGTTGTTGTAGTCATCACCCTCAGCCTCATTCATCTGTTACTCCATCAATATCACCATCGTTGTTGTAGTCATCACCCTCAGCCTCATTAATCTGTTACTCCATTAATATCACCATCGTTGTTGTAGAGATCACCCTCAGCCTCATTAATCTGTTACTCCATCAATATCACCATCGTTGTTGTAGTCATCACCCTCAGCCTCATTACTCTGTTACTCCATCAATATCACCATCGTTGTTGTAGAGATCACCCTCAGCCTCATTAATCTGTTACTCCATCAATATCACCATCGTTGTTGTAGTCATCACCCTCAGCCTCATTAATCTGTTACTCCATCAATATCGTCATAATAGTCATCATCCACTTCATAGTTTCTGCCCTCAATAAAAGCCCTTCTGAATGAACCACATTGTCCTTCTGCCTGCTGGAGCTCATCAAGCTTTCCAGCAACAAGCTTTCTCTGAGACACAATTACTTCCTATTGGTCAGCCGCAGGGAACCGCCCACGCCTCTGAGACACAATCACTTCCTATTGGTCAACTGCAGGGAACCGCCCACGTCTCTGAGACACAATCACTTCCTGTTGGTCAGCTGCAGGGAATCGCCCACGTCTCTGAGACACAATCACTTCCTATTGGTCAGCTGCAGGGAATCGCCTACGTCTCTGAGACACAATCACTTCCTATTGGTCAGCTGCAGGGAATCGCCCACGTCTCTGAGACACAATCACTTACTATTGGTCAGCTGCAGGGAACCGCCCACGTCTCTGAGACACAATCACTCCCTATTGGTCAGCTGCAGGGAACTGCACACGTCTCAGGAGATATGTATTTTAGGCAGTAGGTAGAACTGCCGAGGCCTTGGAGAATCTGGCCCTAAAAGAGGGCCAGACCATCTGTTTATCTGTAATGTACTTATCCTCATACAGTTTATCTCCTGGATTCATCTTTGTGTTTTCTGGTTATGTTGAGTGGGACAATAAAACATAGTGTTTAACATGATCCTATTGTCTATTGGCTTCAAGAATATATTCACTTTATCCATTACAACAATCTGAGCCCCCTTATCTGCTGGTTTCATCACTATATTCTGATTGATGTTCAATGTTTCTAGCTTGATTTAAAAAAAAAAATGCTTCTGAATTGTGAAAAGGAAGCCACATCCCTACGTATAAGAGTCTGTTTAGTTTCTGACACTGACTCCAACTAAGGTTCCCAATGTGAGGGGTTTGGAAATAGTATATGAGGAAAATCTGTTTCATATTCAAAATGATCTGATAACTTCAATCTTCTATGATAGACGTGTAGATCCCTCCGGAGCTCCTCTCAGTCCACCTGTTTAGGAGTTGGTATGAAAGTCAGTCCACCTGTTTAGGAGTTGGTATGAAAGTCAGTCCACCTGTTTAGGAGTTGGTATGAAAGTCAGTCCACCTGTTTAGGAGTTGGTATGAAAGTCAGTCCTCTTTCTAGAACCTCACTCTCGGCTTGGTTGAGCCCAATGGGACATTGCTGGTCAAGACCTCAAATAGGTTGTGAAAGTAGTATGGACATATTGATGGAACGAGATCACTAAACTGGTGGTTAGACAGGATAGATCCAAGAGCCTCTGCTGTCATCTAGAGGGTGTTTCTCTGTACTGCTTGATACATGGAGACTCAATTGAGGCCCAGTGGTTAGACAGGGTAGATCCAAGAGCCTCTGCTGTCATCTAGAGGGTGTTTCTCTGTACTGCTTGACACATGGAGACTCAATGGAGGCCCAATGCAAGTGCTCAAAGTCAGGCCCAAACAATTGTTTGTCAGGTTGGGATCTATAAAGCAGTATGTTCTTTATTTAATAGCAACTGGTTCATAAGAAGAGAGTGCCTGGAATACTCGGTTACTGAAGACATTGCCGAAAGTTATTAATTGATTCTTAAAGAACACCTGTGACATTATTCATAAAGAGTAGGAGAGCTGATCTAGGATCAGTTTAGCCTTTTAGATCATAATGAATCAGATTACATGGAGAGGGGGGACCTGATCCTAGATCATAATGAATCAGATTACATGAAGAGGGGAGACCTGATCCTGGATCATAATGAATCAGATAACATGGAGAGGGGGACCTGATCCTAGATCATAATGAATCAGATTACATGGAGAGGGGGGACCTGATCCTAGGTCAGCACCCTCTTCTGGGGCACTGCTTGTATGAACTGAACACATAGTTGTAAAGTCTAGTTACATCAGGTGTTTGCTGCCATCTAGTGGAAGATACCAATAAAACACTTTATTATCAGGGTGGGGAGACAGCTAAGCTGAGACAGAAAGTAAAGTTGTTCTTTTGTTCAGGATCCATTTTGAGACGACAGAGCAAAAAACGCTAAATGGGGAGAAGAAAAAAAAAGAGGTAAGTATCTTTGAACAATAGTTTATTCTAAAGGACAGAGTAAGAGAATGAATATCTGGAATGAGATATTACTAGTTAGTAGAACTGCTACTGGAGCTGAGTTGCTGACAGACAGCCGTTTTCAAAGTGTAAACTAATCAGTAGGCCTACATGTTATCAGTAACACGTCTGGTAAAGATGGTGGAGGAGCTTTTCAATTATATGGTTTTATGTTTATCTCAGGGTTTCTCAATCCTTTTGTTCTTACCAGCACTTACACACCTGATTCAACTAATCATCAAATATGTTAAGACAGTTTAATATTTGAGGCATACAAATGAATATTCTCAAATTAAAACCTTCTGGGTTTGTAGGACTGCTTACAATTATTAAAGTCCGACAGTAACTCACATTTTGGAGGAAAAAAACACAGCTAAACTTGGTTTCGAGTAAATTATATGTTTATCAAAAATAATGTAAGAGAGATGTCTTGAAGAAACGCGTCTGGGTTTAGAACTCTGTGTCTCAGTGCCCTAAGACCGTGGGAAGTTCGTTTTGCATGGCCCGGTGCTACAGGTGAGTGGACATTTATTTTAAGGACCAGTGGAATGGTCTAAAATGCGCAAACTCTGCTCACCCGGGGAGCCGGGCAATGCAAAACGAATTCACCCAGAGACCGTTACTTTATTTCCTTATATGAAATGTAAAGTAACTTTGTAGCCGACGCAGTTCCAGAATGTCTGTTGAAACTGTGTCTCATATGGAACGTTAGAACAGTGGTGGAAACAGAACTCAGTTCTCAAACTGGAGTAAAAGGAAAGATTCCTTCATAGAACATGACTCAAGTAAAAGGGAAAGTCACCCAGTAAAATACTACTTCAGTAAAAGTCTAAAAGTATTTGGTTTGAAATATTATTAAGTATCAAAAATAAATGTAAAGTAGTAATAATTTCTAGAAGTATTACTATTCTACTGTCTCTTAGTCTATGTATTTCTCATCTCATATGTATATACTGTATTCTATACTATTCTACTGTCTCTTAGTCTATGCATTACTCATCTCATATGTATATACTGTATTCTATACTATTCTACTGTATCTTAGTCTATGTATTACTCATCTCATATGTATATACTGTATTCTATACTATTCTACTGTATCTTAGCCTATGTATTACTCATCTCATATGTATATACTGTATTCTATACTATTCTACTGTATCTTAGTCTATGCATTACTCATCTCATATGTATATACTGTATTCTATCCTATTCTACCTATTCTACTGTATCTTAGTCTATGCATTACTCATCTCATATGTGTATACTGTATTCTATACTATTCTACTGCATCTTAGTCTATGCCGCTCAGACATTGTGACCAATAACATTTGATTTGATTTAGATTAGGTTATATACACTACATGACCAAAAGTATGTGGACACCTGCTAGTCGAACATCTCATTCCAAAATCATGTCCATTCATATGGAGTTGGTCCCCCCCTTTGCTGCTATAACAGCCTCCACTCTTCTGGGAAGGCTTTCCACTAGATGTTGAAACAACACTTGCTTCCATTCAGCCACAATAGCATTAGGAAAGTCGGGCACTGATGTTGGGTGATTAGGCCTGGCTCGTAGTCGGCGTTCCAATTCATTGCAAAGGTGTTAGATTGGGTTGAGGTAAGGGCTTTGTGCAGGCCAGTCAAGTTCTTCCACACCAATCTTAACAAGCCATTTCTGTATGGACCTCGCTTTGTGCACGGGGACATTGTCATGCTGAAATAACATCTACATATCACTAACAACCCACTACTATACATTATAACCTAGTCTACTTTACATGATTTAAAATCTCTTACTTGATGCAAAAAACGTTCTGAATAGATCAAAGATTTCCCCCTCAGATCAATCATGTCTGTTTTAGTCCTTCTGTCAATAAATAGCCTTCTTTTAATTAATAAAAATAATTGTGAGACATGGCATTGTGTTGCTATACTGTCTATAACTACCTTAACAAACAGTGACTTATTATTATTATTATTATTGACAGTTACCATGGAGATGAAATGTGACAACTACATGTTCATGTGATTACATTAAATCACCTGACTGTTTCTATGTCTGTTAGTAAATGTTTTATTTCTCAAAGAGATAATGAATAAATGAGAACAATTGACATTCAAAAATTAGTTGTCACTGTGTTAACCACAACTAACATGTTGGATCTTTGTTTAGGGGTCAGTGCTCTAAAATGAGTCTCTCTGGTGAGAGAGAGGAGGGGGGCCCTGCCTCTAAAATGCATCTCTCTGGGGGACATGAGACCAAAGCTAAGAGGTAAGATGACAATTTTATGAAGAATTTATTATGTTAATTTCCAAAATAAATAGCTATCTTAAGATGAATGCACTTACTGTAAATCACTCTGGATAAGAGCATCTGCTAAATCAGGGGTTCTCAATCCGGGGTCTGTGGAGGTACTGCAGGGGTTCTCAATCCGGGGTCTGTGGAGGTACTGTAGGGGTTCTCAATCCGGGGTCTGTGGAGGTACTGCAGGGGTTCTCAATCCGGGGTCTGTGGAGGTACTGCAGGGGTTCTCAATCCGGGGTCTGTGGAGGTACTGCAGGGGTTCTCAATCCGGGGTCTGTGGAGGTACTGCAGGGGTTCTCAATCCGGGGTCTGTGGAGGTACTGCAGGGGTTCTCAATCCGGGGTCTGTGGAGGTACTGCATGGGTTCCGCGACACCCTGACTGTACTCGTTGCAATGTAAGACATTTGATAGATTTTTCACATGACACGATGATGTAAATAATATGTAAATAATCGATCAAATTTAAGACGGAATATACGACTTTCAATACCGGAGAAAAATAACAAGGTGTGCGCTTTCATTCACACACGCCAAAACACTTGAGGTCATTCTGATGTACACTTGGAAAAACTACAACTACTTCTTAATTTTTCTGAAAACAAGCATGAAACAATTTCTAAAGACTAGACTGATAGGAACTGCAATCTGGGAGGATTTCCTTTTTATATTCTATAGCAAAGCATGAGAATGGACAGGGAGGTCAAAAAAATTAAAATTCCTGGATGGATTTTCCTCTGGTTTTTGCCAGCTATATCAGTTCTGTTATACTCACAGACATTATGTTAACAGTTTTAGAAACTTCAGAGTGTTCTCTATCCAAATCTACCAATTATATGCATATCCTAGTTTCTGGGCCTGTGTAACAGGCAGTTTACTTTGGGCATGCCAGACTCTCCGAAATTCAGGATACTGCCCCCTAGCCCTAAGAAGATTTTTTTTAAACGTGATGTTGCGCTCCAAAGGGACAACTTGTAATAACATGATGTAGATAATTAAATAATCAAAAGAAAAACGTGTTTATTATACACTCTAAGAAAAGAAGGTTCCTTATAGAACCAAAAAGGCTTCTATCACTTCCTTAATATATGGAACCACTAAAAGTTGTATATATTTTTGGGTTCAGTGAAGTAGAACCTCTAGAGTTCTGATCAACGAAAGATGAATGTGTTGAGGATGTAGCAGGCCTCCAGTGGTCAGATCATTTCCGCCTGTTTTTTCCAGCGCCCGGCCCGGGATTCGAACCAGCCACCTTTCAGCCCCAGGTCCAACTCCTGCCACAGCTCCAACACCTTAGCTGCTTGGTGAAAACCTGAGTTAGTCTTCAGAAATAAGCATGAGTTAATCTGCCAAAATGAAGACAAAACGCCATGCAGACATACATGGTATCACTTGTTATACATAATTATTATACATAAATCATTGCCAAAAGCACAAGACATACTGTTGCATGTAGGTCTATATTTACATTTACATTTAAGTCATTTAGCAGACGCTCTTATCCAGAGCGACTTACAAATTGATGCATTCACCTTATGATATCCAGTGGAACAGCCACTTTACAATAGTCCATCTAAATCTTTTAAGGGGGGGGGGGGGGGGGGGGGGGGTTAGAAGGATTACTTTATCCTATCCTAGGTATTCCTTAAAGAGGTGGGGTTTCAGGTGTCTCCGGAAGGTGGTGATTGACTCCGCTGACCTGGCGTCGTGAGGGAGTTTGTTCCACCATTGGGGTGCCAGAGCAGCGAACAGTTTTGACTGGGCTGAGCGGGAACTGTACTTCCTCAGAGGTAGGGAGGCGAGCAGGCCAGAGGTGGATGAACGCAGTGCCCTTGTTTGGGTGTAGGGCCTGATCAGAGCCTGAAGGTATGGAGGTGCCGTTCCCCTCACAGCTCCGTAGGCAAGCACCATGGTCTTGTAGCGGATGCGAGCTTCAACTGGAAGCCAGTGGAGAGAGCGGAGGAGCGGGGTGACGTGAGAGAACTTGGGAAGGTTGAACACCAGACGGGCTGCGGCGTTCTGGATGAGTTGTAGGGGTTTAATGGCACAGGCAGGGAGCCCAGCCAACAGCGAGTTGCAGTAATCCAGACGGGAGATGACAAGTGCCTGGATTAGGACCTGCGCCGCTTCCTGTGTGAGGCAGGGTTGTACTCTGTGAATGTTGTAGAGCATGAACCTACAGGAACGGGCCACCGCCTTGATGTTAGTTGAGAACGACAGGGTGTTGTCCAGGATCACGGTTGTCAACCGTGATGGCGAGATTATGGAACGGGCAGTCCTTCCCCGGGAGGAAGAGCAGCTCCGTCTTGCCGAGGTTCAGCTTGAGGTGGTGATCCGTCATCCACACTGATATGTCTGCCAGACATGCAGAGATGCGATTCGCCACCTGGTTATCAGAAGGGGGAAAGGAGAAGATTAATTGTGTGTCGTCTGCATAGCAATGATAGGAGAGACCATGTGAGGTTATGACAGAGCCAAGTGACTTGGTGCATAGCGAGAATAGGAGAGGGCCTAGAACAGAGCCCTGGGGGACACCAGTGGTGAGAGCACGTGGTGAGGAGACAGATTCTCGCCACGCCACCTGGTAGGAGCGACCTGTCAGGTAGGACGCAATCCAAGCGTGGGCCGCGCCGGAGATGCCCAACTCGGAGAGGGTGGAGAGGAGGATCTGATGGTTCACAGTATCAAAGGCAGCCGATAGGTCTAGAAGGATGAGAGCAGAGGAGAGAGAGTTAGCTTTAGCAGTGCGGAGCGCCTCCGTGACACAGAGAAGAGCAGTCTCAGTTGAATGACTAGTCTTGAAACCTGACTGATTTGGATCAAGAAGGTCATTCTGAGAGAGATAGCAGGAGAGCTGGCCAAGGACGGCACGTTCAAGAGTTTTGGAAAGAAAAGAAAGAAGGGATACTGGTCTGTAGTTGTTGACATCGGAGGGATCGAGTGTAGGTTTTTTCAGAAGGGGTGCAACTCTCGCTCTCTTGAAGACGGAAGGGACGTAGCCAGCGGTCATTATTATTAATAATAATAATAATGGATTGATCATATAGAAATATAAAACATTATTTTAACTACTACAAAGCAATTACATGTGGCGCAGGAACCACTGACTCACTGCATGATTCTATAGTATTATCAAGACACCTGCTGTTAACTCTTAACTACTTAGGACAGCTCACGAGGTGTCATAAATATCTGCTGACTAGGTGGGACTAGAGACTTCATGCATAGCTTTAATTTGTACCCATAAGTGTAAAATGACTTTATTCTCAGCACTTATACGAACAATTTTCTACTCTGACACACTTTGACGATATGGACCCAGATCTCAACACATTGTTATAATGTGGTGTGGCGCCAAGCATATTGTCCGGTTACGCGCAGAGTTGGCTGAGGTGATCTTGGGGAATAACTACAGAGTTCACTACAGTGTTGAGACACCGAAGTTTATTGTTCAATTAGCTTTTTTCTTTACGGTCAGGGACAGTATGAGTGTAGCCAGATCCTTTTCACTCTCTATCCTTGTTTCATTTTGTGGTTCACCGGATTCATCATCGAGACGAGGGACAGACGAACGACCTGCTAGCTAGCCAAGCTAGTCGGTGCAGCTCGGTAAGTTAGCTAACTATGAAACCAGCAGCATCCTAGTTACCATAGCTACCACTACATCATCACCGGCTGTCTGCATTTCTTGTGGACCGATGGAGCTCCCCGGTTGTTTCTTCCACCTGTTAAACCCGTGGAGGGCTTCTCCCTCTCTCGTTGACGGATGCTGGCTACTTCTGTCCAGTTCTCCTCTCTTCACTAGATGGACGGTAACTTTAGTGTTTAACCCCTCTGTGTCCAAGGACCAATCTTTTGAATATTATTTTCAGGGCACCTCAATAGCAGGTATTGAACACCGGGTAAATAATCACTAGTCAGAGCCTCAACCTCAGTATACATTCATTATAAAAAACATCTTAATATCTGATATTGCAAGTAAACAACCTCGGAATAGAAAAGACAAGAGTGCGTCTTCCAGCCCACCAATAAATTACATAATTCAACCCTCCCGGTTAGTAAATTTACCTCAACATGTCCCTGGAGAAGGCAGAGTAACGACACCAGCCTTTTAGCGGGGCTGACTACAACGCTCGCGTCGCTAAATTAATTTCGTTATTAAAAATGACACACTGCTCGCGCACGCTAACGAGCGTCTAGAAGTCAGTTCTATTTGTGACGCAGATCGCGCTGCATCTCCTCATTGGTTTATAGAAGCAGGTACCCATGTGCCATCTCCTCAGTGGTTTATAGAAGCAGGTACCCACGTGCCATCTCCTCATTGGTTTATAGAAGCAGGTACCCACGTGCCATCTCCTCATTGGTTTATAGAAGCAGGTACCCACGTGCCATCTCCTCATTGGTTTATAGAAGCAGGTACCCACGTGCCATCTCCTCATTGGTTTATAGAAGCAGGTACCCACGTGCCATCTCCTCATTTAGCAAAAAAACATAACTTAACATAAACATAACTTCTTTAAAGAATAAAAGCTAATTTACGAACATTTCTGAAAATGGATATATAGCTTTTAGGAATGAAACTCTTCTTATGTTTCCCCATCTGAGCTCAGAGTAGATGAGAGATGTAATGTTTGTCTCTGTTGTGTTGAAGCCCAATCAAGCAGGAGAGACCAGCCTCCCCTGTACCCAGCTGTGTGTCCATGAAGAGTGACTGGTCTATGAATCTACCTATACGGTTTAGAGAGGGAGACTTTTCTACTGAACAAAGGTAAGAAGAACTCATGGGTCATGGTCAGTGAGTTAAACAAGTCATTTCTCATCTCCCATTTTCCCATTTCTTTTTGATGTTTTCATAATCCATAGGCCAATCCTTTTGTCCATTTTCATAGTCCTAAAACAATATTAAACAAACACAGTATTCCCTCCGTGTGTGTGTGTGTGTGTGTGTGTGTGTGTGTGTGTGTGTGTGTGTGTGTGTGTGTGTGTGTGTGTGTGTGTGTGTGTGTGTGTGTGTGTGTGTGTGTGTGTGTGTGTGCACTCCCTGAATGAGGAGATGTAATCTCTATCCTGATTGCCTAGTCACTTACCCCGACCTACATGTACTTATTACCTCAATTACCTGGTACCCTGCACATTGATTCAGTACTGGTACTCCTTATAGTCTCATTATTACCTCAACTACCTGGTACCCTGCACATTGACTCAGTACTTGTACTCCTTATAGTCTCATTATTACCTCAACTACCTGGTACCCCTGCACATTGACTCAGTACTGGTACTCCTTAAAGCCTCATTATTACCTCAACTACCTGGTACCCCTGCACATTGACTCAGTAATGATACTCCTTATAGTCTCATTATTACCTCAACTACCTGGTACCCCTGCACATTGACTCAGTACTGGTTCTCCTTATAGTCTCATTATTACCTCAACTACCTGGTACCCCTGCACATTGACTCAGTACTGGTTCTCCTTATAGTCTCATTATTACCTCAACTACCTGGTACCCTGCACATTGACTCAGTAATGATACTCCTTATAGTCTCATTATTACCTCAACTACCTGGTACCCCTGCACATTGACTCAGTACTGGTACTCCTTATAGTCTCATTATTACCTCAACTACCTGGTACCCCTGCACATTGACTCAGTACTGGTACTCCTTATAGCCTCATTATTACGGTCGGTCACATTTGAGAGTGAGGCAAATATTTTGCATTTTGCGGGAAAAAACATGATTATTTGTCCCTCTGAAATGAAAACATCAAGTGATTTTTAAACAAATACATGTCTGTCATTGAACAACCCCATGCCATGATTAGATCGTGGAAAAACACACCAATCTCTTTCAGAAATGCTTTAAACAATAAAAGCTAATTTACCAATGTTTCTGAAAATGGATATATAGCTTTTAGGAATGAAACTCTTCTTATGTTTCCCCATCTGAGCTCAGAGTAGATGAGAGATGTAATGTTTGTCTCTGTTGTGTTGAAGTCCAATCAAGCAGGAGAGACCAGCCTCCCCTGTACCCAGCTGTGTGTCCATGAAGAGTGACAAGTCTATGAGTCCTCCTATATCCTTTAGAGAGGGAGACTTTTCTACTGAACAAAGGTAAGAAGAACTCATGGGTCATGGTCAGTGAGTTAAACAACACTGTCTCTAGTCATTTCTCCTCTCCCACTTTCCCATTTATTTTTGTTGTTTTCATAATCCATAGGCTAATCCTTTTGTCCATTTTCATAGTCCTAAAACAATATTAAACAAACACAACATTCCCTCCCTGTGTGTGTGTGTGTGTGTGTGTGTACTCCCTGGATGAGGAGATGTAATCTCATGTTTTGTCCACAGAAACCAACAGGAGAGATCAGAGTCAGAGATTCTCAGTGGTCAGTCTTCCCAGAGTCATCAAACAGACCTGGCCTCCATATTCAGTGTATGTGGTCCTGTTATGTACATTTGTTTTTGTTTACCTCAAGTAAAGTTGATCTGTCAATCATTCATTAATGTGTTAATGAGAAAGCATTTTGTCTCTTGCTTAACTTATTTACTTGATTTATTCCAGATGCTTGAAGAGAAAATTATGACATTTGTGAAGAACGAGCTGAAGATTTTCAAGAGGATTCTTAGTCCAAAACTCCCAGAAGGCTTTGAGAGTCAGAAGCAGGAAGTGGTGGATGCTGTAGATGAGAAGCAGGAGAGCAGTGCCAGAGAGGGGGCTCTGAAGATCACACTGCACGTCCTGAGGAAAATGAACCAGAAGGATCTTGCTGACACACTGGAGAAATGTAAGATCTGTCTGCCTCATGTTGAATGCTGTTTTATAACATTTAAAAGCTGTAGCTAAAGTACAGCTAAAGTAGCGGTGTAACTCAATGATATTGTAGCAGCCTTAACACAACACCTAGTGACCTCATCAAGTAGCAGCAGGGATGTGTTGTGGTGACTAATTTAGAGAGAGAGACAACATTAATAATACCATCAATAATACCAATAATAATAGAATCAGTCACACCAGTCTGTAATGCATTATGAAAACATTTACACATTTATACAGTCAGTTAAGAGAAGAAACTTCTTCTGGCTGCAAGCCCGACGTCGGCTCACCACCAAATACAAAAAAGGACAGACATTTTTCACAGCACAGGTAGCATGCACAAAACCAAAATAACTAACCAAGAACCAACCAAACTAACCAAGAAACAACTTCATCAGATGACAGTCTTATGACATGTTATTCAATAAATCTATGTTTTGTTCGAAAAATTTGCATATTTGAGCTATAAATCAGTTTTACATTGCAGCTACCGTCAGAAATGGCACCGAAGCAGCCAGAGTAATTACAGACACCAACGTCAAATACCTAAATACTCATCATAAAACATTTCTGAAAAATACATGGTGTACAGCAAATGAAAGACAGGCATCTTGTGATTCCAGCCAATATTTCCGATTTCTTAAGTGTTTTACAGCAAACACAATATAGCATTATATTAGCTTACCACAATAGCCAGTAACACAAGCCATTTACCAGCAGCAAAAGTTAGCGATCGTAACAAACCAGCAAAAGATATATAATTTTTGACTAACCTTGATAAGCTTCATCAGATGACAGTCCTATAACATCAGGTTATACATACACTTATGTTTTGTTCGAAAATGTGCATATTTAGAGCTGAAATCAGTGGTTATACATTGTGCTAACGTAGCATCTTTTTCCCACAACGTCCGGATATTTTTCTGACACTCACATATTCTGACCAAATAACTATTCATAAACATGACTAAAAAATACATGTTGTATAGGAAATGATAGATACACTAGTTCTTAATGCAATCGCCGTGTTAGAATTCTAAAAATAACTTCATTACGACATCCAGCTTAGTTATAGCGAGAGAGTGCCCAAAATCTGGGCGCAAACTACTAGTACAACATGTTCGACAGATATATGAAATAGCATCATAAAATGGGTCCTACTTTTGATGATTTTCCATCAGAATGTTGTACAAGGGGTCCTTTGTCGGGAACAATCGTTGTTTGGATTTAGAATGTCCTCTTCTCCAGTCAATTAGCACGGAAAGCTAGCCAAGTGGCGCAAAGCTCTCCTTCCTGAACATATGCAGACAAAGCAACACGCCTAACGTCCCGAAAAAATTTCAATAATCTAATAAAACTATATTGAAAAAACATACTTTACGATGATATTGTCACATTTATCAAATAAAATCAAAGCCGGAGATATTAGTCGTCTATAACGACAGCTTTACAGAAGGTAATACCAGGTCCCTTCTCGCGCGTTCCAGAAAACAGGAAATTGGTGTCACGTCATGACAAGAGCTTTTATTCGACCTCAGATGATGTTATACACTCCATTTCTTCTCTCACTGCCTGTTGACATCTAGTGGAAGGCGTATGAAGTGCATGTATACTAATAAATATCAAGGACATTTATAGGCAGGCCCTAGAACAGAGCATCGATTTCAGATTTTCCACTTCCTGTCAGGAAGTTTGCTGCAAAATGAGTTCTGTTTTACTCACAGATATAATTCAAACGGTTTTAGAAACTAGAGAGTGTTTTCTATCCAATAGTAATAATAATATGCATATTGTACGAGCAAGAATTGAGTACGAGGCCGTTTGAAATGGGCACCTTTTATCCAGGCTACTCAATACTGCCCCTGCAGCCCAAAGAGGTTAATAGAATAAATTATTATAATCTAAAACTTTATAACAGTCCTTCAATACTGTAGGCCTTAAAACAGACGTAATATTAAAATCCTCTGTGTTATTTCTTCATTCAGATGAGCTTGCTGTGATTTGCCAACGTGAACTCAAATCTAATCTAAAGAAGAAGTTTCAATGTGTATTTGAGGGGATCGCTAAACAAGGAAACGCAACACTTCTCAATAAGATCTACACAGAGCTCTACATCACAGAGGGTGGAACAGGAGAGGTCAATAATGAACATGAGCTGAGACAGATTGAGACAACAACCAGGAAACAAGCAAGACCAGAGACTGCAGTCAAATGTAACGACATCTTCACACCCTTAACTGGACAAGACAAACCTATCAGAACTGTGCTGACAAAGGGAGTCGCTGGCATTGGAAAAACAGTCTCTGTGCAGAAGTTCATTCTGGACTGGGCTGAAGGAAAAGCAAATCAGGATGTCCAGTTTGTATTTTCATTCCCTTTCCGGGAGCTGAATTTGATGAAAGAGGACAAACACACTTTCATTGGTAATACAAAACATACTAGGTTAGTATGTTTTGTTGTAGTCTCTGTTATTGGTAATGGTGAGAGGTTAGTATGTTTTGTTGTAGTCTCTGTTGTAGGTAATGGTGAGAGGTTAGTATGTTTTGTTGTAGTCTCTGTTATTGGTAATGGTGAGAGGTTAGCATGTTTTGTTGTAGTCTCTGTTATTGGTAATGGTGAGAGGTTAGCATGTTTTGTTGTAGTCTCTGTTATTGGTAATGGTGAGAGGTTAGTATGTTTTGTTGTAGTCTCTGTTATTGGTAATGGTGAGAGGTTAGCATGTTTTGTTGTAGCCTCTGTTATTGGTAATGGTGAGAGGAAATCAAAGAATATGGGACCAAATACTAAACTTTTAATTACTTTATTACACTTTTAGTGAATTGGTCAGAATATTTATGACTTCTTCAAATGGGGGGACTAGATACATAAAGTGCTTTTATTTATAAATAATATTTATAAATGGTGAAACAGATATGTATTAAAATACCCTCAAATAAAAGGTGACATTATATACTGTCACCTCATATGAAACATTTGATCTGAAATCCAAAATGTTGGAGTATAGAGCCACATTTAAAATGTTAGCTTCACTGTCAAAGTAGATATGGTGTGGACTGTTTACTCAATACAATCTAAATCTGATACCTCACTGTCTGTCTTTTGACTGATACTGCTTTTTAAACTGGTCTGGTCAGTCTTCTCAAATATTTGTACTGTACATTTTTCTCTCTACAAGCAATACTTTGATAATTGTAATTTCTAATAATGAAACATCAATTTATGAATAGATATGTCCGGTTTCAGGACACTGATGTATCTGAAAATGTTGAAAAAATAATACTGCCACTATTTTCACCACCAAAGAATATCAGTGTGATTTTAATATGATTTGACTCTTTGCAGGCTGTCAGGCTGTCTAGTCACAGAGGAAGGCTGTGCTTCTCTGGCCTCAGCTCTGAGGTCAAACCCCTCACACCTGAGAGAGCTGGACCTGAGCTACAATCACCCAGGAGACTCAGGAGTCAGACTGCTCTCTACTGGACTGGAGGATCCACACTGCAGACTGGAGAAACTCAAGTATGTAGAGGGTTTATGTCAATGTTCATATCAGACATGTTGGACTTATCAGGCTAGTTAAGACTAACATTCTGACCACCACCTGGACAAAGTTAAATGCTGACTGTGTGTGTGTGTGTGTGTGTGTGTGTGTGTGTGTGTGTGTGTGTGTGTGTGTGTGTGTGTGTGTGTGTGTGTGTGTGAGTTCAGGTGTATCCCTCAATGACTGTCTGTTCTTCTGCTTACCGCTACAGTGTTGAACATGGTGGAGAGAACAGCATGAAACCTGGGCTTAGAAAATGTGAGTGTTGACTGCTGTGAAGAATATGACTAAGAATAAGTCTTAATTCAAGTTAACCTGACACACACACACACACACACACACACACACTGGACACACACACACTGGACACACACACATTGACACCCACACACACACACACACACACACACACTGGACACACACACACACTGGACAGACACACGCACACTTGACACACACACACACACACTGGACAAACAAACAAACCCAGACACACACACACACACACACACAGTGGACACATAGGACACACAGGACTCACACACACACATGCGTGTCTTCCTATAATTGTGACAATAACACCGTTAAAATACCAATGTGATCATTTGTTGTCTTTATGTTGAATAAACAATTAAATATGTGAAATTGAATTAAACAAATTGTACAATTTGTACAACAGAGTGTTGTGATGCAGGGTCACTATAGCAACAGAGTGTTGTAATGCAGGGTCACTATAGCAACAGAGTGCTGTGATGCAGGGTCACTATAGCAACAGACTGTTGTGATGCGGCCAGGGTCACTATGTCTTCTGTCATCATCATAGACACACACTCTCTCAGCCTGCTCTCTGCTCTCTCTCTCTGCCCTCTCTCTCTGCTCTCTCTCTCTGCTCTCTCTCTCTGCGCTCTCTCTCTGCTGTCTCTCTCTGCTGTCTCTCTCTGCTGTCTCTCTCTGCTGTCTCTCTCTGCTGTCTCTCTGCGCTCTCTCTCTGCTCTCTCTTTGCTCTCTCTGCTCTGCTCTCTTTGCTCTCTCTCTGCTCTCACTCTCTCTCTCTGGTCGCTCTCTCTGAGTATTCAGACCCCTTGACTTTTTCCACATTTTGTCACACACACACACACACATCACGTTACAGCCTTATTCTAAAATGGATTACATAGTTTCTTTCCTTCCACAATCAACACACAATAACCCAGAATTACAAAGCAAAAACAGTTTATTTTATGTGTGCACAGAGTCAGAACAGAGGGAAAGAGAGAGAGAGGGAGGGTAGAGAGTCAGAACAGAGGGAAAGAGAGAGAGAGGGAGGGTACAGAGTCAGAACAGAGGGTAAGAGAGAGAGAGGGAGGGTAGAGAGTCAGAACAGAGGGAAAGAGAGAGAGAGGGAGGGGAGAGAGTCAGAACAGAGGGAAAGAGAGAGAGAGGGAGGGTAGAGAGTCAGAACAGAGGGAAAGAGAGAGAGAGAGAGAGGGAAGGTAGAGAGTCAGAACAGAGGATAGAGAGAGAAAGGGATGGTAGAGAGTCAGAACAGAGGGAAAGATAGAGAGAGGGAGGGTAGAGAGTCAGAACAGAGGGAAAGAGAGAGAGAGAGAGGGAGGGTAGAGAGTCAGAACAGAGGGAATGAGAGAGAGAGGGAGGGGAGAGAGTCAGAACAGAGGGAAAGAGAGAGAGAGGGAGGGTATAGAGTCAGAACAGAGGGAATGAGAGAGGGGGAGGGGAGAAAGTCAGAACAGAGGGAAAGAGAGAGAGGGAGGGTAGATGGTCAGAACAGAGGGAAAGAGAGAGAGGGAGGGTAGAGAGTCAGAACAGAGGGGAAGAGAGAGAGAGGGATGGTAGAGTTAGAACAGAGGGAAAGAGAGAGAGGGAGGGTAGAGAGTCAGAACAGAGGGGAAGAGAGAGAGAGGGATGGTAGAGTTAGAACAGAGGGAAAGAGAGAGAGGGAGGGTAGAGAGTCAGAACAGAGGGAAAGAGAGAGAGAGGGAGGGTAGAGAGTCAGAACAGAGGGAAAGAGAGAGAGAGGGAGGGTAGAGAGTCAGAACAGAGGGAAAGAGAGAGATAGGGGGAGGGTAGAGAGTCAGAACAGAGGGAAAGAGAGAGAGAGGGAGGGTAGAGAGTCAGAACAGAGGGAAAGAGAGAGAGAGGGAGGGGAGAGAGAGAGAGGGAGGGAGAGAGAGAGAACAGAGGGAAAGAGAGAGAGGGAGGGTAGAGAGTCAGAACAGAGGGAAAGAGAGAGAGAGGGAGGGAGAGAGAGAGAGAGAGGGTAGAGAGTCAGAAGAGAGGGAGAAAGAGAGAGAGGGATGGTAGAGAGTCAGAACAGAGGGAAAGAGAGAGAGAGTGAGGGAGAGAGAGACAGAGGGAGGGAGAGAGTCCAAACAGAGGGAAAGAGAGAGAGAGGGAGAGAGGGAGGGGAGAGAGTCAGAACAGAGGGAAAAAGAGAGGGAAGGTAGAGAGTCAGAACAGAGGGAAAGAGAGAGAGGGAGGGGAGAGAGTCAGAACAGAGGGAAAGAGAGAGAGAGGGAAGGGAGAGAGTCAGAACAGAGGGAAAGAGAGAGAGGGATGGTAGAGTTAGAACAGAGGGAAAGAGAGAGAGGGAGGGTAGAGAGTCAGAACAGAGGGAAAGAGAGAGAGGGAGGGCAGAAAGTCTGAACTGCTTCAAGGTCAGAACTTGGTCAGGATGTTGATCTGAAACACAGAAGACTAAAGTTGGTCATGATGTTTCTCTGAAACACAGAACACTAAAGTTGGTCATGATGTGTCTCTAATACACAGAACACTAAAGTTGGTCATGATGTTTCTCTAAAACAGTAAAGACTAAAGTTGGTCATGATGTTTCTCTAAAACAGTAAAGACTAAAGTTGGTCATGATGTTTCTCTGAAACACAGAACACTAAAGTTGGTCATGATGTTTCTCTAAAACAGTAAAGACTAAAGTTGGTCATGATGTTTCTCTAAAACACAGAACACTAAAGTTGGTCATGATGTTTCTCTGAAACACAGAACACTAAAGTAGGTCATGATGTTTCTCTAAAACACAGAACACTAAAGTTGGTCATGATGTTTCTCTGAAACAGTAAAGTGTCACGTTCCTGACCTGTTTTCTGTTATTTTTTATGTGTTAGTCGGTCAGGACGTGAGTTGGGGTGGGCATTCTATGTTATGTGTTTCTATGTTGGTTAATGGGTTGCCTGATATGGTTCTCAATCAGAGGCAGGTGTTTGACGTTTCTTCTGATTGAGAACCATATATAGGTAGGTTGTTTCACATTGTTTGTTGTGGGTGGTTGTCTCCTGTGTCCGTATATGTCTACCACACGGGACTGTTTCGTTTTGTCGTTCGTGATTGTAGTCTGTTCCTGTTCGTGCGTTCTTCGTTTATTTGTAAGTTCTCAAGTCCAGGTCTGTCTACGTCGTTTATTTGTTTTGTAGTTTGTTTAAGTTTTTTCGTGTTTCGACTTTACTTTAATAAACTTCATTATGTCTTCACCACATGCTGCGCTTTGGTCCAATCCCTACTCCTCCTCTTCAAGCGAAGAGGAGGAGAACGACCGTTACATAAAGACTAAAGTTGGTCATGATGTTTCTCTAAAACACAGAACACTAAAGTTGGTCATGATGTTTCTCTAAAACACAGAACACTAAAGTTGGTCATGATGTTTCTCTAAAACAGTAAAGACTAAAGTTGGTCATGATGTTTCTCTAAAACAGTAAAGACTAAAGTTGGTCATGATGTTTCTCTGAAACACAGATCACTAAAGTTGGTCATGATGTTTCTCTAAAACAGTAAAGACTAAAGTTGGTCATGATGTTTCTCTGAAACACAGAACACTAAAGTTGGTCATGATGTTTCTCTGAAACACAGAACACTAAAGTTGGTCATGATGTTTCTCTGAAACACAGAACACTAAAGTAGGTCATGATGTTTCTCTGAAACACAGATCACTAAAGTTGGTCATGATGTTTCTCTAAAACAGTAAAGACTAAAGTTGGTCATGATGTTTCTCTAATACACAGAACACTAAAGTTGGTCATGATGTTTCTCTAAAACAGTAAAGACTAAAGTTGGTCATGATGTTTCTCTAAAACACAGAACACTAAAGTTGGTCATGATGTTTCTCTGAAACACAGAACACTAAAGTTGGTCATGATGTTTCTCTAAAACACAGAAGACTAAAGTTGGTCATGATGTTTCTCTAAAACACAGAACACTAAAGTTGGTCATGATGTTTCTCTAAAACAGTAAAGACTAAAGTTGGTCATGATGTTTCTCTAAAACAGTAAAGACTAAAGTTGGTCATGATGTTTCTCTAAAACACAGAACACTAAAGTTGGTCATGATGTTTCTCTAAAACAGTAAAGACTAAAGTTGGTCATGATGTTTCTCTAAAACACAGAAGACTAAAGTTGGTCATGATGTTTCTCTGAAACACAGAACACTAAAGTTGGTCATGATGTTTCTCTAAAACACAGAACACTGAAGTTGGTCATGATGTTTCTCTAAAACAGTAAAGACTAAAGTTGGTCATAATGTTTCTCTGAAACACAGATCACTAAAGTTGGTCATGATGTTTCTCTAAAACAGTAAAGACTAAAGTTGGTCATGATGTTTCTCTATTACACAGAACACTAAAGTTGGTCATGATGTTTCTCTAAAACAGTAAAGACTAAAGTTGGTCATGATGTTTCTCTAAAACACAGAACACTAAAGTTGGTCATGATGTTTCTCTGAAACACAGAACACTAAAGTTGGTCATGATGTTTCTCTAAAACACAGAAGACTAAAGTTGGTCATGATGTTTCTCTAAAACACAGAACACTAAAGTTGATCATGATGTTTCTCTAAAACAGTAAAGACTAAAGTTGGTCATGATGTTTCTCTAAAACAGTAAAGACTAAAGTTGGTCATGATGTTTCTCTAAAACACAGAACACTAAAGTTGGTCATGATGTTTCTCTAAAACAGTAAAGACTAAAGTTGGTCATGATGTTTCTCTAAAACACAGAAGACTAAAGTAGGTCATGATGTTTCTCTGAAACACAGAACACTAAAGTTGGTCATGATGTTTCTCTAAAACACAGAACACTGAAGTTGGTCATGATGTTTCTCTAAAACAGTAAAGACTAAAGTTGGTCATGATGTTTCTCTGAAACACAGAACACTAAAGTTGGTCATGATGTTTCTCTAAAACAGTAAAGACTAAAGTTGGTCATGATGTTTCTCTGAAACACAGAACACTAAAGTTGGTCATGATGTTTCTCTAAAACAGTAAAGACTAAAGTTGGTCATGATGTTTCTCTAAAACAGTAAAGACTAAAGTTGGTCATGATGTTTCTCTAAAACAGTAAAGACTAAAGTTGGTCATGATGTTTCTCTAAAACAGTAAAGACTAAAGTTGGTCATGATGTTTCTCTAAAACACAGAACACTAAAGTTGGTCAGGATGTTTCTCTAAAACAGTAAAGACTAAAGTAGGTCATGATGTTTCTCTAAAACACAGAACACTAAAGTTGGTCATGATGTTTCTCTAAAACAGTAAAGACTAAAGTTGGTCATGATGTTTCTCTAAAACACAGAACACTAAAGTTGGTCATAAGCAGAGGTCTAGCAGAGCCAACGTGCAGTTGTATATTTCAACAAGCTGTTCCTGTGTCACATACCGAATAGCCGATACCATGAATGTCCTTTACAAGAAAAGACTCAGCTACATAGATGCTGCCAAGATGAAGATGTTGGACCATATTGCAGATGTTCTCTTTGCACAAAGGATGCTAAACAATGGAGAGTTGGAAAGTATCCAGTCTATAGGAGGGACTCATGACAAGGCCCGGGCCCTGATTGACACTGCCAGAAGTAAGGGAGGTATTACTAGTAATAGCTTGATGGCAACATGGGACAATTACCCTGGATCATCCTCAGTAGGTAATGGTAATGCTATGTCACCTAAGGAAATAGTCTACATTTTTTGGGACAATATAACCCGTGATGATATTGAGAAGATGAAGTTAGTTATGAGCGAGATAGAGATCACGCATCGACACCGCATCAGTGCTCTGGACCTGCAATATGTGACAGATAGAACCGGGTTGGCAGATGTTATGGCATTGCATTACGGAGCTGCAGCACGGGCAGGGTTGAACACCCTGCTCAAGAAAATCGGTCGCAATGACCTGGTGAAGCGAGTCAAAGACAGTGACTGTACTCACACCTCAAGTCAGCTACAACCTGTGGCCTTCGCTACACGCGGCAAGGTTATCAATAAACATCAAGGTGACAGAGAAGGTGTTGAATATACTTTGCGACCTTGACAGAGGACAGGCCTTTTTGTACCAGTACATCCCAAATATTTTACCTGCCAACAAATAAATGGTGTTATTCCTGGTTGTTTCAGTTACTCAGTGGCAGTAGTAGGATTATGGTGTTATTCCTGGTTGTTTCAGTTACTCAGTGGCAGTAGTAGGATTATGGTGTTATTCCTGGTTGTTTCAGTGACTCAGTGGCAGTAGTAGGATTATGGTGTTATTCCTGGATGTTTCAGTTACTCAGTGGCAGTAGTAGGATTATGGTGTTATTCCTGGTTGTTTCAGTTACTCAGTGGCAGTAGTAGGATTATGGTGTTATTCCTGGTTGTTTCAGTTACTCAGTGGCAGTAGTAGGATTATGGTGTTATTCCTGGATGTTTCAGTTACTCAGTGGCAGTAGTAGGATTATGGTGTTATTCCTGGTTGTTTCAGTTACTCAGTGGCAGTAGTAGGATTATGGTGTTATTCCTGGTTGTTTCAGTTACTCAGTGGCAGTAGTAGGATTATGGTGTTATTCCTGGTTGTTTCAGTGACTCAGTGGCAGTAGTAGGATTATGGTGTTATTCCTGGTTGTTTCAGTTACTCAGTGGCAGTAGTAGGATTATGGTGTTATTCCTGGTTGTTTCAGTTACTCAGTGGCAGTAGTAGGATTATGGTGTTATTGCTGGTTGTTTCAGTTACTCAGTGGCAGTAGTAGGATTATGGTGTTATTCCTGGATGTTTCAGTTACTCAGTGGCAGTAGTAGGATTATGGTGTTATTCCTGGTTGTTTCAGTTACTCAGTGGCAGTAGTAGGATTATGGTGTTATTCCTGGTTGTTTCAGTTACTCAGTGGCAGTAGTAGGATTATGGTGTTATTCCTGGTTGTTTCAGTTACTCAGTGGCAGTAGTAGGATTATGGTGTTATTCCTGGTTGTTTCAGTTACTCAGTGGCAGTAGTAGGATTATGGTGTTATTCCTGGATGTTTCAGTTACTCAGTGGCAGTAGTAGGATTATGGTGTTATTCCTGGATGTTTCAGTTACTCAGTGGCAGTAGTAGGATTATGGTGTAATTGCCCGATTTACCTGATATCTTGATACTGTTTTAATAGACTTGTGACCATTTATTTGTAGAGTCATCATTATCACTCACCATCATTTAAATGTCTAACCGGTAGACACTTTCCAGCCTTTATTGTATCTGTTCACAGCGAAAATGTGCTGGATGAACAAACATGCCTTATAGATAAGGTTACCTTGTTTACACCAGATCGTGTTTGGGTGGCACGGCAACAGGTCCAAAGTCAATCAGTTACTAACAGCTCCCACCTTAGACTCCCAAACAGAAAAGCTTGTTATTCTGTAGTTGACATAGCTAATAGAATGACCTATCTGGTGTGGATGTTTGCTCACCATGGAGATAGCAGTAGCTGGGTGAATCATTCACACTTGGACAGTCTGAGCTTCATTGACATAACAGCTGAAACCCCCCCCGGCGTTGGATGTTCGGAACCCCATATACATAACAGTGGTTGGACGATCTACCTTGGTGTTGGAGCCCCATATACATAACAGTGGTTGGACGATCTACCTTGGTGTTGGAGCCCCATATACATAACAGTGGTTGGACGATCTACCTTGGTGTTGGAGCCCCATATACATAACAGTGGTTGGACGATCTACCTTGCTCAGGGTGTTGGAGCCCCATGGAGATAACATTAGTTGGGTGAGTCATCTGTACTTGGAAAGTGTGAGTTTCATCTGCATAACAGCGGTTGGGAAGACCCAGCTGCGGCCGGAGGTGTCAGCTCTGTTTGGATTGTATGAGCAATGTTAGATGAACAGCGGTTGGGCGACTCAGGAGTTATTGGACGATTCGAGGTTATGTGCATAACATCGGAATGGACAATTCAGCAGTGGTTGGACGTATCGGAAGCCCGTAGAAACAGCAGTGGTTGGATACACAACCCACAGTGAGACATTGAAACTAGGTCACCTCAGGTTGACACCTAAGCAGTGAAACAGGAAAGATACATATAGTCTACCTGATGACACATTGTGGTGATTACTTCAAACGGCCTTGAAGCTTTTAGGAGGAGCCTCAGCTACATATATAAGATTAGTTACACAGACAGTGGAAAATTCAGTGTATATTTGTAGCTGAACCATGGACATGGTCCAGTGCCAGTGTGAAGTACTTTACAAAACAACAAGAATTAGAAACAAAAGATAGAATGTCACATGACGTTTATTCAACATACAATAACAGAGGCGAATGGTACTACCAGCATCACAATATGGGCCTAAGAGTTGAGGAATATACACAGTTGAGGGAATCTACACCCTCTCCCTTGTGCAACATACAGCAGAGAAGGTGGCATGAAAGAGCCTCTAATGACAGGCTGTATGACACAGAGGACCACAACACATATCAACACGACCTTCTGGTTCCACACAATGTACCTGTGTACCCTAGACACCCCCAACCCTTTGACTTAAGATGTAGGTCTGACAAAAACAGGTTACAACAAGTTAGTCATGACATAGGACTGTCACCGAAGACCAAGGGTTACGATGGACCGCCAACTCGGTACAACAAACGGCCACAAAACGTTTGTCATGCTCCTACCACAGCAAAGGTTAAACGCTGTATACCTCTGGAATGGATCCCTGTGAAGGACAACCTGCCAAAACACAACGCAAGACTGGTGAGAGACAATGTCAGCAGCCGGCCCCAGCCCACCAGGGGCAGCAGTCGGTCCCACCCCCCAAGGGACAGCGTCAGGGCCCAGTCTCCCAGGGACCACAGCCGAGCTCACACCACCAGCGGCAGCAGAGACATGACCCATAGTTCTGTCAACCGTAGGAGAAGCAAAGAACCCAATACAGGCCTTAATGCTCAAAGGTTGTGTCCCGAAGTCTCCTGTAGCAGCGGCCGCAATGGTGGTCTTGGTAGCAGCGTCACATCAGCAAAGATTGGCAGATATGAAAACAGGTTTGCTTCACAAAGCCGCAGCATGCCTAGATCACATAGACCGTCCACTGGCCCACATCAGAAACCTGTGACTGTGGACAATATTAAGAAGAGATCGGTCGACATGTCCTACAATCAGCCTGGTTCTCAGTCGAGCGTTAAAAGTGGTTGCAGAAAGAGGGCCTGGATGTTCAACAGGAGACCAAACAACAGTGAAGAAGTAGACAATAGCACATCAGCGGTTCTACACCATGTCACAGCTACCAATGAGGAGGCTAACCTACCTAGAGAACCCGGTGCAGATGATAGCGGAGATGATAGCGGAGATGAAAGCGATGACTCCAGCAGTGGAATCGGGGCTAAAGTACCTACAGAACCCGGTACAGATGATAGCGGAGATGATAGCGGAGATGAAAGCGATGACTCCAGCAGTGGAATCGGGGCTAAAGTACCTACAGAACCCGGTGCAGATGATAGCGGAGATGATAACGGAGATGAAAGCGATGACTCCAGCAGTGGAATCGGGGCTAAAGTACCTACAGAACCCGGTGCAGTTGATAGCGGAGATGATAACAGAGATGAAAGCGATGACTCCAGCAGTGGAATCGGGGCTAAAGTACCTACAGAACCTGGTACAGATGATAGCGGAGATGATAGCGGAGATGATAGCGGAGATGAAAGCGATGACTCCAGCAGTGGAATCGGGGCTAAAGTACCTACAGAACCCGGTGCAGATGATAGCGGAGATGATAGCGGAGATGATAGCGGAGATGAAAGCGATGACTCCAGCAGTGGAATCGGGGCTAAAGTACCTACAGAACCTGGTACAGATGATAGCGGAGATGAAAGCAACACAAGTTCCTCCAGTGACTCTGTTCACACTAGAGATGATGACAAGGAGGACTGTCACAATTCTGTACCCAAACATGTCGCGGAAAGGGTATCCTCTACAGTCAAACATAGTGTACCTATCAAACAAAAAAGTACCAGAGTGGCTGGAGTCCAACAAGACCCTGATACTGAACCATGTGTATCTGCTGAGCCAGAGTACCAGTATACAGAGGATGCTGCCTGTTCTGGGACGGTATGCACTGTGCCTAATTCCCCCACCACAGATGACACAGGGCCTGTGTCGGCCCCAGCCGGGGCTACCTCTGCTGAGACGCAGACCCAGGAGCCAGACTCTGATGAGACTCAGGCCAATGATGTAGTGTCTGATGAGACTGTGTCTGCAGAGACTCAGACCCCAGACTCTGATGAGACTCAGGCCAATGATGTAGTGTCTGATGAGACTGTGTCTGCAGAGACTCAGACCCAGGAGCCAGACTCTGATGAGACTCAGACCAATGATGTAGTGTCTGCTGTCTGCTGAGACTGTGTCTGCAGAGACTCAGACCCCAGACTCTGATGAGACTCAGGCCCATGATGTAGTGTCTGCTGAGACTGTGTCTGCAGAGACTCAGACCCCAGACTCTGATGAGACTCAGGCCAATGATGTAGTGTCTGCTGAGACTGTGTCTGCAGAGACTCAGACCCCAGACTCTGATGAGACTCAGGCCCATGATGTAGTGTCTGCTGAGACTGTGTCTGCAGAGACTCAGACCCCAGACTCTGATGAGACTCAGGCCAATGATGTAGTGTCTGCTGAGACTGTGTCTGCAGAGACTCAGACCCCAGACTCTGGTGGGACTCAGGCCAATGATGTAGTGTCTGCTGAGACTGTGTCTGCAGAGACTCAGACCCCAGAATCTGCTGAGAGACAGACCGAGGAGCCAGACTCTGATGAGACTCAGACCAAGGAGCCAGACTCTGATGAGACTCAGACCAAGGAGCCAGACTCTGATGAGACTCAGACCAAGGAGCCAGACTCTGATGAGACTCAGACCATGGAGCCAGACTCTGATGAGACTCAGACCAAGGAGCCAGACTCTGATGAGACTCAGACCAAGGAGCCAGACTCTGATGAGACTCAGACCAAGGAGCCAGACTCTGATGAGACTCAGACCAAGGAGCCAGACTCTGATGAGACTCAGACCATGGAGCCAGACTCTGATGAGACTCAGACCAAGGAGCCAGACTCTGATGAGACTCAGACCAAGGAGCCAGACTCTGATGAGACTCAGACCAAGGAGGCAGACTCTGATGAGACTCAGACCAAGGAGCCAGACTGATGAGACTCAGACCAAGGAGCCAGACTCTGATGAGACTCAGACCAAGGAGCCAGACTCTGATGAGACTCAGACCAAGGAGGTAGTGTCTGCTGTACCCAAGCCCCAGTCTACAACTGAACCATCGTTCCAACAACCTATTGGTGAAACATGTGAAATGTCTCACAATGTGCCTGAATGTAGAGTTGACCATGCAATTGTATTAGCTGCGCCTGGGTATCAAGATAGGGCTGATGAAGTTGTCTCTGCGACAGAGCACGTAAACAGGGCCGGATGTGCTACCTCAAAGGAGCTTCAGACTGCCGTGGATAGCATCACAGCCATGTCTGGGTGTGATACATCAGAGGAGGTTACTGCTGCCGTGGATAGCATCACAGCCATGTCTGGGTGTGATACATCAGAGGAGGTTGCTGCTGCCCTGGATAGCATGACATGTGTCACGTAAGTGTAACTATTACACACATTGTGTTATTACTGAATAGTAATCTATTGCCTTTGGGTAGAGGGGTGACTTGTTTCTGCCTTGTGTTATTACTGAATAGTAATGTATTGCCTTTGGGTAGAGGGGTGACTTGTTTCTGCCTTGTGTTATTACTGAATAGTAATGTATTGCCTTTGGGTAGAGGGGTGACTTGTTTCCGCCTTGTGTTATTACTGAATAGTAATCTATTGCCTTTGGGTAGAGGGGTGACTTGTTTCTGCCTTGTGTTATTACTGAATAGTAATGTATTGCCTTTGGGTAGAGGGGTGACTTGTTTCTGCCTTGTGTTATTACTGAATAGTAATCTATTGCCTTTGGGTAGAGGGGTGACTTGTTTCCGCCTTGTGTTATTACTGAATAGTAATGTATTGCCTTTGGGTAGAGGGGTGACTTGTTTCTGCCTTGTGTTATTACTGAATAGTAATCTATTGCCTTTGGGTAGAGGGGTGACTTGTTTCTGCCTTGTGTTATTACTGAATAGTAATGTATTGCCTTTGGGTAGAGGGGTGACTTGTTTCTGCCTTGTGTTATTACTGAATAGTAATCTATTGCCTTTGGGTAGAGGGGTGACTTGTTTCTGCATTGTGTTATTACTGAATAGTAATGTATTGCCTTTGGGTAGAGGGGTGACTTGTTTCTGCCTTGTGTTATTACTGAATAGTAATCTATTGCCTTTGGGTAGAGGGGTGACTTGTTTCTGCCTTGTGTTATTACTGAATAGTAATCTATTGCCTTTGGGTAGAGGGGTGACTTGTTTCTGCCTTGTGTTATTACTGAATAGTAATGTATTGCCTTTGGGTAGAGGGGTGACTTGTTTCTGCCTTGTGTTATTACTGAATAGTAATCTATTGCCTTTGGGGAGAGGGGTGACTTGTTTCTGCCTTGTGTTATTACTGAATAATAATGTATTGCCTTTGGGTAGAGGGGTGACTTGTTTCTGCCTTGTGTTATTACTGAATAGTAATCTATTGCCTTTGGGTAGAGGGGTGACTTGTTTCCGCCTTGTGTTATTACTGAATAGTAATGTATTGCCTTTGGGTAGAGGGGTGACTTGTTTCTGCCTTGTGTTATTACTGAATAGTAATGTATTGCCTTTGGGTAGAGGGGTGACTTGTTTCTGCCTTGTGTTATTACTGAATAGTAATCTATTGCCTTTGGGTAGAGGGGTGACTTGTTTCTGCCTTGTGTTATTACTGAATAGTAATCTATTGTCTTTGGGTAGAGGGGTGACTTGTTTCCGCCTTGTGTTATTACTGAATAGTAATCTATTGCCTTTGGGTAGAGGGGTGACTTGTTTCTGCCTTGTGTTATTACTGAATAGTAATCTATTGCCTTTGGGTAGAGGGGTGACTTGTTTCTGCCTTGTGTTATTACTGAATAGTAATCTATTGCCTTTGGGTAGAGGGGTGACTTGTTTCTGCCTTGTGTTATTACTGAATAGTAATGTATTGCCTTTGGGTAGAGGGGTGACTTGTTTCTGCCTTGTGTTATTACTGAATAGTAATCTATTGCCTTTGGGTAGAGGGGTGACTTGTTTCTGCCTTGTGTTATTAGTGAATAGTAATCTATTGCCTTTGGGTAGAGGGGTGACTTGTTTCTGCCTTGTGTTATTACTGAATAGTAATGTATTGCCTTTGGGTAGAGGGGTGACTTGTTTCCGCCTTGTGTTATTACTGAATAGTAATGTATTGCCTTTGGGTAGAGGGGTGACTTGTTTCCGCCTTGTGTTATTACTGAATAGTAATCTATTGCCTTTGGGTAGAGGGGTGACTTGTTTCCGCCTTGTGTTATTACTGAATAGTAATGTATTGCCTTTGGGTAGAGGGGTGACTTGTTTCTGCCTTGTGTTATTACTGAATAGTAATCTATTGCCTTTGGGTAGAGGGGTGACTTGTTTCTGCCTTGTGTTATTACTGAATAGTAATCTATTGCCTTTGGGTAGAGGGGTGACTTGTTTCTGCCTTGTGTTATTACTGAATAGTAATCTATTGCCTTTGGGTAGAGGGGTGACTTGTTTCTGCCTTGTGTTACGGGGAGAGAGCTCCGGATGATATGCTAACCGATGTGGAATATGCAAACGCCTTTCAAGAGAGTGAAGTGTCCCAAGCATCCGAGCCGCATTTCAGCCACAGTGGAACTTTGACTCTTGTCCAGGTTCAATATTTTCTGCTACAACCGATCCCCTTCCCACTATGATACCACCTTCAAGCGCCATCTGTAATGAGGTAACCCAGCTTACAGATGTGGAACTCAACACCTTCAACGCCTGTATTGGTGACATGGCCCCTCTCGGGTACCCAGAGAACTCCATGGCTGCTCTTGAGAGGGTCTGTGGTGAATATGTCTTTCAACAACAACAGCCGGCACAGCCTCTAGAGGCCCAGCAGGTTGAGGTGCATCTGGAAACGTTTCATCAAGTGCCGCAGCAGGAGGCCCGGGTCCTACATCCCCAACAACCAGCATCTCAAGTGCCTGAAACTCCACAGCAGACTGTTGATATACGAGGGTTCAACGTGTGCAAACCCAAGCCAGTGACATCTTTACAGTCGCAAAGGACATTGTTCCCCACACCACCACAATCCGAAGCAGCTGTCACCTATGAAGAATCCGTGCCTGGTCCCAGCCGATATAACCTGTACAGCGACGGGGCTACCGTGTCGTCCATTGCGATGATAATCCCTGTGATGAAACAGTTGATTATATGCGCCACGTGTAAAAAGAAGTTCAACAGAGCGTTCATCTGTAACAACTACTTGATTCAGCTGAACAGGCCCGTGCAATGTGCTTGGGGCTGTGTATTGTGCAGACTGTGTTACAGTGAACAAAGTGGTTGTCGCCTACACAATATATCGTCCACAAGGAGAGAGAGAGACAGAGAGAGAGAGAGAGAGAGAGAGAGAGAGAGGGGGGGGGATAGAGGAGAGAGAGAGAGACAGAGAGAGAGGGGGGGGGATAGAGGAGAGAGAGAGTGAGAGAGAGAGAGAGGGGGGGGAGATAGAGGAGAGAGAGAGAGAGAGAGAGACAGAGAGAAATAAATAGAGAGAGAGTGAGAGAGAGAGAGAGAGAGAGAGGGGGGGAGATAGAGGAGAGAGAGAGAGAGATAGAGAGAGAGAGAGAGGGGGGGGGGGATAGAGGAGAGAGATAAATAGAGAGAGAGATACCACTCTAAGCACCACACCCTTGCCATTTTCCCTGCTCTGGAGAATGTAGGAGACTGGGATCTGGAACTCAACATAGATGATAAGTTCAAGACTGACAAGGAGGTCAACGTCCATGTGCAGCTGATTATGAATGAGGAGCAATCCTCTGGAGTTGACACCCTGTGAAGAGGTATGTATATTTCCATGTATAGATATATCTGTCTATGTCTATGTTATACTACAATGACGAGCCCTGATCATGTAGCTGGACTGACAGTGTTCTCTTCCCGCGCAGCGTTCAACCATCTCATCACAGTGAATGACACCATGTCCTTCAGGTACTGGGTAAGCAAAGCAATGCCAGAAGAGGTGGCCTACAGATATGTCTGTATCCCTCATGTACCTGGGTTCTGGGATCACGTTGTGGTGGGAACCCGTCCCCTTCCCAGAACGGAGAAGCTGATCGGACCTGATGACTCCTTACCGAGATTGTTCAATGTGTCACTTGGGTCCTACAGGTTTCATTGGTGCTGTTTTGTCTTGAAGAAACAGATCATTTTGACTATGTGGTGCACTTCGTTGCCCAGGAGAGGGCAGTCTAAGGTCGTCACAGTTGTTGACAACACACTGAGAAACCTCACCTCGAGCATAGAGTTTAGAAGAATGGTATTCTATCTTTGTAGGTGGTTTACAGCTCAGTACGTGTCACCACAAGACAGGCGGCTTAACCTTGTGTTAGATTGTAAACCCAGTGAAGGTGCTACTTTGCTACTTTGGTCCATGTCATAGCTTTGTTGGCCTCCAGGATTGGGATGGAAACAGTAACACCTCACCTGGCCCAGCAACGGACCAAAGATGATAGCAATTACTGTTTCAATGGCAGGAATGCCAACAGCATGTTCACATGCCCCTCAGACGGTAATTCAGGAGGTAATTACATCGATATTGTTGAGGAGTTTAGCTCCTACCACAACAGTGGCGATGATGGTATTGGTCTCACTCACATGTCCACAACCACAGAGTGTTACAGCTTCCTTTAAAGTAGAGCAATGATGTTTGTATAGTGTTACCTCAGCCTACAAGAGTCTACATGTGGGACCGTGTGGTGACATGATGCCTAAAGGTTATTTTAGGTCTTGTTTGACAATGGGCCCTGACTGATAAAAATTAATATGGTGATGTTCTCAATGTCACATGTTTACGATTTTATACCTTACTTTAATTGACCATATTACACCTGGGTAATGTGTATAGCCTTTTGTATCAGCCAACCTTATATATCTATTGCCTTGAAATAAAATATGTCTTGCATATACATATATCTTGGTTGTGTTTATTTGAAAGATGACAGCGACACCACATTTTGAAAGACAATTGATGTGACAGTAATTGAGAATGAACTGCCTATGATCGGGTGCACATCTATGTGGATTACTCAGTAGACACTGGTTCTGTGTTGCATTCCCTGCCTTAGTTCTACGCGGCCAGGGTCCGTAATCACCGCCAGAGGAAATCAGAAGCTATTTCATTCAGCACAGGGATCTATCTGTGTACTGTCTATTTAGAACTTACAAAGGAAGGTGCTACTGGCCTCCCTATGTCAGTGATCCTGCTGGTGTTTCCATGTGATAGGGTAGTGGGGTATATGGTGTCTAGCCAATGGCCCGTGTGATGTCTTACTACCAACCATGTGCTAGTGACAGTTCCACATCAATTCCATGTAGACATTGTGCTATAGCCACAGATATGTTTTCTACTTTAATGGCATTGATATATCTAACAGATTACATACAAAACATCCAAAGTATCCAAACACGTAGTAGACATAGGGAACTCTTAACTGTGAAAAGGTGACAACATGTTGTTATATTACATCCCCTTCAGTTATAGCTTTCGTTCTACTGTATTCGCGGTATGCATCCTGAACGCTCACTCTAGTAACTGGTTCTCTCATATCGTCCAGATCCCTTTGAACAGCCAGGGTTAACACCTGCCTGTTGATGTAGGCCGAGGCGTTGAGTTGCAGTCCCACATTGTCAGAGAGAGTCTTTACTGCACCAATTAACCTCCGTACATCCAGTCTTCCCCGGAGCGCTCCTAGTAGATAACGGAGGTCTGCTCTCTCCATCTGGATGTTGATGTAGGCCGAGGCGTTGAGTTGCAGTCCCACATTGTCAGAGAGAGTCTTTACTGCACCAATTAACCTCCGTACATCCAGTCTTCCCCGGAGCGCTCCTAGTAGATAACAGAGGTCTGCTCTCTCCATCTGGATGGAAAGCAGTTCGTTCTTGAACTTGTTGTACTCCTTCTGTTCCCCTATCGCTGCAGTCATAGATTCTTTGAGCAGGGCTATGTTGACGTCTAAGCTTGATATGGATCTCCAAACTGTGTTTATTGATCTGTCAACAGCGGCCTCTTCTTTCTTCCTAATCAGGGTTTATTCTCTTGTTCCATGGGGTCCATGTACAGAGAGGTGAAGAAATTTACTCCGCAGGAGAGTACGAAATCGGCCAAGGCGCACACTCCCCGGGCTATGTTGTGTGAAAGACCGCTACATCCTTGCCTCAATGAACCGTGGTTGTAATGAATAAGCTATGTTTATTACTAGCAACCATTTCCCATGGTACTGCGATGGTCCATTCAACACTGGAGGTGACGAGAGTACCGGGTGCTCTTGAATATCCTGTTAAAGATGGGGTCGATTAAGCGAGTGGTGGCATGGATGGGGTTGCAGGCAAATATACCCGTTCCGCTGATGCTAGGCGCTAGCCTATCGACCAGTGTTTCCCGGGTTGCATCGCCAACACACATGAGCTTCTTGTTAGACGTCAGGCCTATACTGTAAGTACCGCAGAAGGCCACCCCAAGCATTGGCTGCATTATGTCTGTGGTACGCTTATCACCGTTCACTCTCTCGACTGTATCCTTGAAAGGATCCCCTATGGGATCGACCCTTCTCAAACTCCACCATGTGAAGGGTGTTGCAGAAGAGCTTATGATTACTCTCCTCTTGGTTGCGGTGTCTGCTGGCGTACTTGTTTCTAATCCTGAGAGCTGAGCTGAACGGCTGGAGTAGGGTTGGCATACAAGTGTACGCTTCGGCTCGCATCATAGTGTCCCTCGTAACGGACCCGTTGAGTCTTTCCGATCGGCCCGTGGTGAAGATGTAAGGTCTGCGGTAGCCACTCGCGCAGTCCGACTCTGGGCAAAAGCCGTTGAATGCGTCTGCGAACACCATGTCGAAGGGACCGCCCGTGCTTACGTGCACGTCTCCTCCTCGTACGTCCTTCATGTACAAGTTGGGGATGTACACCCCGGGAGAGTCTAGGGTCTCTGGTATAACGACAGACTCGCAGTATTGGTTGACGGTGTGCACCTGGTGCGTATTGTGAGATGTGGGTTTGCAGACGATCTCAGTGCCCAGTGTGTATAGAGCAGACTTTTGTTGCATGAGGGAGATACCACATCCCGTGAAACGAACACCTCTGAACAGAAGGTATGCCCGAGTAGTACTTGGTGTCGTAGTGATCGCGTATGACATTGTGAGTCAACGGGGTACTGTAATGCATGCCCATCAACACCTTGGCCAAGATGTTGCTGATACCCGCCAGCTTTTGCAGTCTGATGGCCCACATGTACTTGACAAGGGAAGTATCGCTAAATCCGGTATCGGTACACCGCTTCTGTGTCAACGCGGTAGGCTCAAACTGTTCACTGACATCACACCAGCCCTGCAGTGCTACCTTGGAGAAAGCGCACTGTCCTTTCAAACGCATCACTGTGAGAGCTCTCTCGTTTGGCAGGTTCAACTCGTTGCTTAGATTGAGGTCGTGCTCTCTGTATCGGATAGGGATGCGGACAGTGTCAGTAACTTTGCCATCATCCCCAAAGCGGTACACTCTAGCGCCTAGGACTGGGAGGATGATCCAGTACATGAGATTACAATAGTCCACATCATCCAAGGTGAAGGAGCTTGGGTAGCCATATTCCGGGGTGACATTGTCATTGAAAACACAGGAATGGAGGCCAGAGTTGTGTCTGCTCCCAACTATGCCCTTAAACAGTGCGCTTAGGCTGTTCATCAGCCCCTCTATTTGTAACAACACGGTACGCTCCTCGTTGGTAATGGTCGATGCGGTCTCCTTTGCAGCGAGGACACCCCGTATGTAAACTGCGCAGATCGGGTCGGTTAACCAAGACCAGAAAAGTCTTCCCTTGGTCCAGTCTGCATTTTGGAAATGGGTATCGACTCCTTCCTCCAGGATAGCCCTTCTCAAGGCAATCATTTACTCTAAACCTTGTCCGTGGTGGAGCGCCCGTTCAAGGAATAGCAAGTTATCTCGCACATGTCTGGCGTGCTCTGTATCTCCGAAGTGAGTGAGTAACTCGCTGCCTATCTAGTTGATGTCGTCTGATTCTGTGGTGGAGAGGACATGTGATGGGTTGATCTGATTCAGAGCTGGCGCCATGCAGCCGACCGTGAAGTATTCCCATTTGAATCCTTCGGAGCTACAGAAGGCCTTGTGTTCAGTGGACGTGTCTCTGTTGTTACCGTGTTCCATCTGCACTCCGTCCACCTGCACGATGGGGATCTTATCAGTGGGGCCTCCTCCAACTCTAATGTAGTTTACCTTCATGTCGATTGACCTGTCCTGGAAGCACGATTCATAGGTGAAGGGTAGGTCCTTGTCACCGAGAGCGTGCTGGGTGACCTGTTTCATGGTGAACTCGTAGCCTACCCCAGCTCTACTGGTCTCGTTGTCCATGGTGTACACAGAGAACTCCGGGGTGATCTTGGTGTCCTCGCTGGCGATCTGAGACCATATTATGCCATTGGAGCTTCTCTGGGAGACGACGCGGAACAGCGTGTCACCCACGATCATGACTTCGGGCTTATCGCTCCCCTAGTATCCTCCGAGCGTTTTCCTAGGGCGCAAACGAAAGAGTCGGGCTGTATGTTGACCATGCCGCACATGAGCTCCGCCATCACCAAGATAGAGTCCAATTTCTCAGCACGACTAGAGGCTCTTTGTCCTTTGCGCGATTCTGTCTGTCAAGGTTGGTTGAGCAGAAGCAATATCTGAGCACCTCAATGGTTCTAGTTAGCTCCCAGGATGTGCTGACCCTGTCTAACTCTCTTCTGATCAGATCCATTGCCATCGAAGGCACTGTAACGCTCAGGAGGCTTCCGAACTGCATCGTGACCACCTTGGACCGATGTTGGAACACTTGGCTGTACTCTCTAGTCTGCACTCCGTTGCTAATTGTGTCGTAGGTGCCCTGCTGAGCCTCGCGTTGGTCCGTGATCCTGTAGCGCCTGCAGAACCTCGTACCTGTGGGAACTACTTCGTCCGGTACCAGCATCTTGTATACAAAGCCAGCGAGTAGGCGACTCGTTTCTCTCTGTTGTCTGAACAGGGTAACTCCCATGTGAGCCTGAGATATCACAACGGTGGCATCAGCAGAGATGGAACTGTTGGTGGCCGAGGCTCTGATTATGTTATCCACCATGTACTCAGCGAATGTGTTGTTTGGCGAGACCAGGAAGGTTGGTGCTTTCACCAAACGCACAACGGTCGCCAGTGGTTTCAGCGTATAGCTGCTCGGGTCCATGGTTACCACACTCATGATGCAGGCAACCTCTTGGGGTTCTAGTCGATTGACTAACAGCCGATCTGTCTGCGCTATAGTAGAGTTGATCTCAATACCATCCTCTGAGACAGACAGAGTCAATTGTTAAGGTGTTTTTTGTGGTGGTTAGACAACGTCTCGAGTGTAACGCGCACCTTTGCGCTGCGACTTATAAGGCCTCTTAACCTGAGCTCCGTGTGACGTGCCTGGGAGCTTACCGAGAGCTCTATACATCTCTTCGGTGCACTTGTCGTGGTACATTAGTAAACTCGAATCGTTACCGTGTCGTCTCAGAAGGTTTTCAGCAACAATCACGTCTGTGGTGACGTCGATGGCTTTGCGTTTCAGATTGGAGAGCTTAACCACACGTGCCTGGACCTTGGTATCACTGTCCTCGTCACTGTCGACATCGTCACTGTCTTCGCTGTCATCGTCCCGGTAGTAGTGGTAATAACCCTCACTTCGGTTTAGGTTACCCAGCAGGTTCTGCCTGTTGCTACACAGACAACATAAGGCTCTAAACAGCATCCAGAACATGCTGGAGGCTCGGTTCATAAGCTACGGACTTTGTAAGTATACGAGAAAGCACGTTGGTATCGTTAACCAGACATCAAACGCTTGACAGTACAGAACCTATGCCCTCCCTGCCTGATAGGACCGAGAAGGGAGATGACGAGAGCCACCGCGAGCGTGTCCAGGGAACGTATGTTCCGTTGCGAGAAGGAGCTTGCGGAAGCTGCTTTGAAAGACAGAGGGAGCTCCTACGGATTAGACATCTTCAGAAAACGTGAGCTTAGTCATCGTGAAAGGGTTCAGTGTGACAATGTCGACTACGAGCGTTACGGGTTGATCCCTATCCATCGGGACGTCAACTCCTAGGCTTACGTAAGTGAGGATCCACAGATTGTCAACACGTTCAGCCCGGCTCTCTCCGTGGAGCTGCTGCTTTACAACATATTGGGGAGCAACAGCGAGAGTTCCACTTGCTTGGTGCGGTACCTCATCAACTACTACTCCTCAAACCACTTGTGCGGACACATCAAGAGCACCCTGAGGAGAACTGAGAACCAGTGGAGACCTGGTGGCTTAGCCATAGGCGAGCACATCGGCAAGGCTAGACGCAAGCGGCACGAACCTTGCTTCAGGATTGTAAGTGACGGTCTCAGCCCTCCCGATGACGCTGCCGAAGCCGTACAGGAACGAGAGGCTCACGAGAGAGCTTTGCCTTCGGTGTTGGACGTGCCGCTCGACCACCTTGCTGAGACTCTGAAACTGCTGATGAGCTATTCGGTCCCTGATACTGAGGTCTCGGTGGTGTGTAAGATCATCAGAGATTGGGTCCAAAGGGACATCACGCTCAAGCGAGATCCAATCAAGGAAATAGAGCTAAAGATGGCAACAGTGGCCCTATGGGGTGTGATGAAGATCTTCAAGCACGGCCGGTGCCCAGTCATACCCGATTGCAGGGCCTCCACTTGCCTGGCCTTCTACGACACGGAGACGGACCTTGTTACGACCACAGTGGACGGGGTCCTGTACAGGCACATCTCAATGTGGGATAGTTGCTGGTCAGGGGGTTCCAATCTGTCCTCTTTGGCCAAGAGCGCTCATGCAACGGTGAAGAGCTGGGCTACTCTCTTTCACAAGATCATACAGGGGCTGTCAACGGCCTCCACCAGACACTTATACACCAGCACAAGCGTAGACCGGTCCTCCTTGACGCACCTGGCTGACGTGATGCTTTTATCGCGTGGGGAGCAGCAGCGTGCTGGGCTCTCGGCCGCGGGCAACTCATTTGGCAAACCTTTACTTGACGACCTGTCCCGCTTCCTGGCCATCGATCAGCAGCCCGATATGTTTGGCCTCAACACGGCCGAGTTACCAGATGTGTTTCTGAGAACCGGGGTAGGGACTATTGTTTCCGAGCACAAGTCCGCAAGCGTCTCGCAAAGCCTGAGTAAAATGATGGCCTCGATGATCTCCGAAGGTAAAGAGGTTCTGCTGATCAGGCAGTTTCTGGGTGAAGTGACCAGGCACCCTCGCCTGGCCTTGGAACGGCTCAAGAGTAATTGCAAGGATCCGCGGCTGCTGCAGATGGCTGAGAGCGTCACAAGGCAGCTGGAACACGCCATCAGCCAGGGCGGTGAGACTGAATCCAATGAGCCCGTCACAGAGCTTGGGTCGGACGTTAAACTAGTTTGCAACTACTCCTCTTCTGTCAGCGTGTCCCATCTGGAAGAGACCTTGAGCATGTGGACCACTTTCTGGAGGAGCGCTCTGTCCGGATTCAGTCAGTTCAACAGGAGACACAATACAATCCAGTACAACAACAGGGATACAGTGAGAGAGCTACAATCCGGGTCACCGGTGCATGTTCTCCACTGTATGCTGGTGACACTCCTGAACACGTCCGGTGTAACATTCGCAGACAGCCTATCTGGGAGAAAGCCAGACTCTTCCCTCACAGTCAACGACATTATGCTCACCCGGGACTCGCTGCACCCGACCGCGTATGGGTTACTTTTGGCAAACAAGCTGGGTCTCAGGCCTTCCGATGTTAAATGTGAAGATGAAAAGGACCAAGGGGATATTGCGGCCGAGTGCATGAGTGGGTTGCTCTCGGCTACATCAGCGAGCAGCGCCGACTCCTTAGCTCCTCAGTCCCACGTAGCTGAGCAACCGGGTTCCTTTGAGGCTCCAGCGGCTGAGATCGCAAAGGAGATCTTTGGTTTACAATCGGCAAGATGTTCACACAAGGGATCACTACAGAAGCTGAGTCGGGGTCACCGAGACGCTGCTCCACTGCAGCAGAGACACAACGACTCATAGACCCATCAGGACTCTTCTGCCCTAGGTGATCAGGGGAGGAAGCTGCAACATAGAACGTGCCGCGGTGCGGGGTGATACCGCTAGCCACCGAGGCTTGTTGCTCCGTGTGCGCTTGAGGGACAGACGAAGGACATTGATGCGACTGATCTCGGGAGCCCTGGTTCAGGGTGACTGGGTTTGAATTCTTGCAGAGGAAACGGGATCTCATTGTTCTATTGTACATAGTGTTCATTCCTCTTTTCACCTGTTGATGTTGTCTTGATTTCATTCTGGTTTGCATGCCACGATTAAAGGTTGTGTGTCCTACATGTGTTGTACTGTATCTTTGTTCGTCTTCTATCTCGCCTCGCACATCGGGTTCAGAGCCTGGGCTCACTTTACAACTACCGATCAGGCGTTTGAGTTTTTTATTTGACACCACGGTGCCGACCAGCGTGTCCTCTTCGACTTTACACGCTTTGCGCTTTAGTGTAACCGGAGCTCTGTCCTCCTTGCACTTGCCACATGTTTCGTGTTGCTCACTATTTGACGTGTGGTCATCATAATCTTCGTCAGGGCTCTCATCCTGATGCTGACATGTTAGACCTTCCTTGGCCAATCTTAGTAATTGCTCCGTTCCATTTCTGTTGTGGTGTAACAAGAGCAGCTGGGACTGTGGGTTAAGGACACAGGGCTGGAGCGACTGGTCCTCAATTGTAATCGTGACCCACTGCTCTTTCGGACACAGGTGAACTTTCCCCTTTATCATCCAGAGAGGTTCCAAGCTGAGCTCTGTCAGGTCTGCTAGTGACACACGGAAGGACTTTTTAGCTGACGGAATGAGCGTGTATAGCAATGTCTCTATCGGTATCGCAGCACCTGAATGAACATGTTGATTTGCTGAACAGGGTCGATCCTTAGCCCTGCGCACTGTTTGTGTTTCTCTGTGGGCCTGTATTGCACAAAAGCATACTCTTTGTCTAGCAACGCAACTCCAATCAGGTAGTCTAGGGTCACCAAGTCTTCTCGTATGGTTTCCAGAAATCTACCATCGGAATCGTGAACGGTCGGCTGCTGCTGCTGCTGCTGCTGCTGAGGCATAGGAGGTTGAGGAGGAGCAGGTGTGGGAAAGAGCATAGCGCTAGGATGATGCGAGTAGGATAACATGTTTCAGGTTCTCAACTGTAAAGCCAGAAAGTCAAATGTGCTGTCGAGCGCTCGAGAGAAATCTGAATCGGAAAGGAAGTGGTTGAGGTTTAGCTCAGCGAAACTCTGGCCGATCTCGCAAGTACCATGTAAACCTCTGGGTCTGTAAATAGGGTTGCTCCAACCAGCATCTCGGTCCACTATCCACCTAGGCGTATCTGATCTGTCCAAGGATTGCCAGCGCTCGGGTCGACCACGTGGAGCTAGATCTCACTCACTGTGGCGAGGCAGATTACCACAGAGCCACGGAGGAGTTCGCTAGACTCGACTGCAGGAGTAAAATGAGGGTGCCGAGAGTGTACAAGGGCGACTTGGGCAGTACAATCGGCAGCATGGAGAATCAATTCATTTTCACCGTGAGAGAAGATTTGCACACGCTCGGATGCGCATACAGGCAGATGATGGTTTTAGGTGAACTGTTACACCTGAACAAGTTCGGGGTCGGGTCCACTGACACCCTTGGTTGTTGTATATGTGTAATAAAGAACGTTACCATCACGCCATGTGTCTGTTTAGAGTTTTTATGTCACAACTACAAAATAGCAAAGCTTTAGAAATATAGGGTACACACAGCCAAGCAGTAAAACATATAGGGTAGACAAATAGATACAAACAGTCACTCTGTATATGTGAGGTACAACAAAAGCACAATCATCAGTCAGAGTCGTCAAAGCCAAAGTCCACATCTTGGTCATATATTGTGAGTTCGCTTCCCACCTTGGCCTTCTTCTTCTCGGGGCTATCTTCAAGTTCCTCTGTAGCCCGTTTCATACCGGAACATGGCTGTTCCCTTCTGATGATGTAGAACAAGACGCTGATGAGGAGTAAGAACAAGGCTCCTGCCCAGTCACCTCGATGTTGTTATTCTTAACAGCTGACACTAGCAAGCCAAACTCATTTTCATTCAGCTCAGGCGTCATCATCTTGATACGGTTTACGTCTATCCTGGGCAACACACAGGACACCCCTCTCTTGATCCTCTCCACCATTTCATCGATCGTACTTGTGTTCTCACTGGCACAGCTGACGTTTCTACCTCTCTGGGAACTGTACAGTGTTGTATCGATGCACCTATTGCTGAACACCTTCACATGGTAGTAGACACCTACAGAGCTTGACAGAGCTGTAGCTGTTGTTGTTGCTGTTCGAGAATACCATCATGCTGGACATGACCATCATGGACGCGTGGATCATGTTCGTCGTTAGCAAAGACAGTGGCGAATTTCATCGCGCCCATCTCGCTCATAATCAAAACCTGTTGTACGACATGTTCTTCTCCTGCATGATCCTTCGGACCTATTACTTGTGTCATATTCAGAGTACTGTGGATGCAGTCGGGGAGACGGTTTTCTTCGGCTTGCAACCACTCCACTACTCGTGGTAGTTGACTCCGTTCATACCCGGGTTGCCTGAAGGCTGGTCCAGTCAGCTTTATCAAGGTGCCATAGGACGCGTCGAACACGTCTCCTCGTCCTTTCCATGTCTGATCTTCCCAGCCATTGATAACAAGATGAGATGTTTGCACAAGGTAACCTCGGTAATCTTCGGGGCATAGACCACACGGGCCAGCTCTGTGCAGAGGAACCCCATTACCATCATCGCAGTCTGTCTTATGGTCATGGCCAGGGTGAGTGTGCACATTGGCAAGTCTCCATGGGACACTGTTAGCTGATACTTGCTGCTGTTGGTAAGATTCTCCTCGTGTACGAGGTTGTTGTACCTGGGGTCGTTCATGGGTTTAACACAGGCCGCCTCTGTGAATTCGCCCGTGTTAAACCTGTGGTGGTAGCGGCCGTAAAAAGAGGCATCGGTCACCACCTTGGTAACAGCCACGGGCTTGTATGGCATAGACAGCATACTGTGTAGACTACTATTGGGATTGATCTTAGACTCTGCTTTCAGTTTCAGGGCAATAGTCAGCATACTCTTCATCATGTTGTTGTTCGTCATCCCCAGAGTCACTGAAGTGAAGACCCCCAGCCTCGCTTGACTGCTGGGAGCGGGTCTCTTGTCTTCTGGGCCAGTGAAGACTTTACCAAAGTAGAGCACGTTGCCTTTATCCTACACAGAAAACCCTACCCCAGTGGTGGACAGGCAGCTGTCTGGCATTTTACTCAGCTCTGCCATCAGGTTTGCGCTCTGGTGACGCACCACTTCTGTGAAGTTGGTCATGGAACTCTTGATGGTGGTCATTACAGTCTCAGTGAAGTCGCTGTTAGTGTGACAGGGAAGCATGTTGGTAATCGTGCCAAATACGGCGCACTGCATGTAAGACATTATGTTATCTGACATCAGGTAGGAGCAGGGCCTTGTTGCCTGTCTGTCCTCCCATCAGTTTCAGGCTGCTATTCTTAACCATCACCATCCTGTCGCCCATCTGAGGAGCCACGAACCAGAACTTCTTGCTCTGCCTTTCTACGATCTTGCACCCCTGCATACGTTGCAGTAGACTGTGATCGGTCCAGCGAATAATAATATCCATGTCGCAGGACACGTCAGAACCTGTAGTGTCCAGTTCGTAGGTGAACAGCCTGTAATATTTCAATCTCGCCTCGTGGTTGTCCTCTTGCACTCCCTCCGTCTCACCTTTTCTGTGTTTTTTACCCCCTTGCTGATCATAGTAGGGAATGAACATGGGCTTCACCAGAGTTGCAGCGCACAAGGGGTCGCAATAGTTCACCTCCAGGAAGGTGGCCGAAGCAACACTCATTATGGTAGCAAGGTCCTTGTCCTCCATGCAGCTGCTCACGAATATAACAAGTAACTGAATCAGGCACAGGACTACCATGGTCTTGTGGAAGTTGACGAAAACACTTGGGTAGGCGTCAGCCCCACCCTTGTCTTCGGAGGCTATACTAAGAACGTTGTCACGCACACCCTCGTCAGTCAGGGTGTTCTCGTACAGGGAGAGGACCTTGTCCCGAGTGAACAATTTGCACAGGCTCAGAAACAGGGTTGATTCTTACTCCCCGTTTATCTTAGGAATGTTCTGTAACGCCAAGAAGTGCCCTAGGTGTTCTGCGTGCACCTTCAACACCTCGTCGGGGAAGACGTTTGGACAATGGAAATGCAAGACCACAGGAGACCTGAGAAGAACCGGCTCAAATGGGTTTGCGGGGAAGGGGTAGACGATGCCGGAGCCGTGTGGTCCCGTCGCTATGCAAAATCCATCCTGTTGCAGGCTTACCTCGAGTGTCTTAAAACCTGTTGAGGATAGAGGGCGCTATTTTCATTTTGGGAAAAAATCGTGCCCAATTTAAACGGCCTCGTACTCAATTCTTGCTCGTACAATATGCATATTATTATTACTATTGGATGGAAAACACTCTCAAGTTTCTAAAACCGTTTGAATTATATCTGTGAGTAAAACAGAACTCATTTTGCAGCAAACTTCCTGTCAGAAAGTGAAAAATCTGAAATCGAGGCTCTGTTCCAGGGCCTCCCTATTAATTTGCTTGAAATCTATTAGTATACATGCACTTCATACGCCTTCCACTAGATGGGGTGAAATGGGGAGTCTAGCTATATCGATGGTCAAAAGAGAGGTCTTGGAATGACATGACCCCAATTTCCTTTGTTCAGGAAGACGCGGGAAGGACATCAGTATTGGCTTCTGAAAAGCTTTCGTTATAGACGTCTAATATATCCGGCTTTGATTTTATTTGATAAATATGATAATATCATCGTAAAGTATGTTTTTTCAATATAGTTTTATCAGATTATTGAAATTTTTTCGGGAGTTTTGGCGTGTTCCGTTCTCTGCGTTTGGTGACGATGGACAGCTTCGCGCCACTTGGCTAGTTTTGATTGCTAATTCAACAGACGAAGAGGACATTCTAAATCCAAACAACGATTATTCTGGACAAAGGACCCCTTGTACAAGATTCTGATGGAAGCTCAGCAAAAGTAGGACCCATTTATGATGTTATTTCGTATTTCTGTCGAAAATGTTTAGACGTATATTCCGCTCTTATTTTGGGCGCTGTCTCGCTATAACGTAAGCTGTATGTCGTACTAAAGTTATTTTTAGAATTCTAACACGGCGATTGCATTAAGAACTAGTGTATCTATCATTTGCTGTACAACAAGTATTTTTTTGTAAAGTTTATGATTAGTTATTTGGTCAGAATAGGTGAGTGTCAGAAATATATCCGGAGATTCTGGAAAATAGTTGCTACGTTTTCACAATGTATAAACACGGATTTCAGCTCTAAATATGCACATTCACGAACAAAACATAAGTGTATTGTATAACCTGATGTTATAGGACTGTCATCTGATGAAGCTTTTCAAGGTTAGTGAAAAATTATATATCTTTTGCTGGTTTTTTGCGATCGCTAACTTTTGCTGCTGATAAATGGGTTGTGTTTTTGGCTATTGTGGTAAGCTAATATAATGCTATATTGTGTTTTCGCTGTAAAACACTTAAAAAATCTGAAATATTGGCTGGATTCACAAGATGTTTGTCTTTCATTTGCTGTACACCATGTATTTTTCATAAATGTTTTATGATGAGTATTTAGGTATTTCACGTTGGTCTCTATAATTACTCTGGCTGCTTCGGTGCTATTTGTGATGGTAGCTGTGATGGTAGCTGCAATGTAAAACTATGATTTATACCTCAAATATGCACATTTTTCGAACAAAACATAGATTTATTGTATAACATGTTATAAGACTGTCATCTGATGAAGTTGTTTCTTGGTTAGTTTGGTTGGTTCTTTGTTAGTTTGGTTGATTTTGTGCAAGCTACCTGTGCTGTGAAAGAAATGTCTGTGCTTTTTTGTATTTGGTGGTGAGCTAACATAAATATACGTGGTGTTTTCGCTGTAAAACATTTTAAAAATCGGACATGTTGACTGGATTCACAAGATGTTAATCTTTCATTTTCTGTATTGGACTTGTTAATGTGTGAAAGTTAAATATTTCAAAAAAATATTTTTTGAATTTTGCGCTCTGCCTTTTCAGTGGAATGTGGGGGGAGTTCCGCTAGCGGAACCCCGGAGCTAGACAGGTTAACACAATTTGCCATTCTAAACAGAGAGCTGGTGGGGCTACACCACGACTACAGATGAAACTAGTCAAGATGTAGACGTCTAAGACAAGGAGTTCGGATCGCGGCGACGCTTTCAAATTCTGTCTGGAGCTGTGGGACGAACTGTCTCTGGCCCTGATTGAATCACAAGACTCGGGTACTGTGTTACCAAGCAAAGAGGAGTTGTCTCAGATGGCTGTGTTTTTCTGTGGCTATATATGGTGACCTAACATCATCGTTTGTGGTGCTTTTGCTGTAAAGCATATTTGAAATCGGACACTGTGGTGGGATTAACAACAACAATAGCTTTACAATGGTATGAGATACATGTATGTTTGAGGAATTTTAATTATGAGATTTTTGATGTTTTGAAAATGGCGCCCTGCACGTTCACTGGCTGTTGTCATATCGATCCCGTTAACGGGATTGCAGCCATATGAATCTGTTTAAGCACCGAGGTGTTGATCAGGAGAACCCAGTTGAAGTTTATGTTGACTAATCATATGTCCTTAAAGGATCGGTATAACTTTTACTATGGGGTGACATGTATGGGTTAACTACACTGGCGTGATATGTGCAGAAGCACTATGTTATGCAGTAATGTTTCCTATGAATAAAAACCAACACACATCTCTGACTGATCATTCACTTGGTTTTATTAATGTCAAGGCATAACATGGCCAACTACACTCTAGCTGTAATGGCATTGTATAAAATAGTTTACACATGTTATGAAAAGAGTTCACTATTCATATCCGTAGCCTCGGCCTGGGTGCACGGGCTGCCTGGTATGAAACCTTTGACAGGGTGTGGACCATCTGACCCCCTTGTGTCCTTCAATCGTACTCCATCCTTGGCATTGTCTCCACTCACGTTAGGGGGAAGGTCTTGGCACAAAGGTTAAATCATAAGCCTCAATCATGAAGTCAATCAGCTCTCGTAAGGTTGGAGAAGTTTAGCTTTGGCCCACATCAAAACCCAGACCTATCGAACATGACCCTGTATAACTTTCCTTTCCCTGTTACAATTTCAAAGAGGTGTCCAGCTCCGCGTTCATCCATGTAACATATTGCTGCAGCAGGATTGTTGTGTTCACTTCGCATGTTTAGGGTGTTTAACACAGCAGTGTGCTCAGATGACTTTCAGGTCCCAATATTTCGGGACAGACCAAGAGACAGTCCCCACCATTCACTCTTTAGTAACTGTATCATGGTATGCATCTCTTCCACTACATTTACGAAAGGGAACTCCCTCTGACCACCAAGTATGGCTCTCGGGCTGGCCATCGGGTACCCTCCTGGGAATCTTCCAATCATGTCTTCTATCACTTGCGTAGGGTGACTGTATTCACAGTCTAGGAACTTGGTGCATCTGTACCTGCCTCCGGAGACGTATATAGCAAATGAGATAATGCCACATTCCTCTGTCTTCCAAATACATGAACACACTCCCCCAGGTGCCTCTCCAAGGTATTATGCCGCTATGGCAAAAGCTGCAACCTTTACCTCCGGTCTATTCAGGGAATATATCATTCCTTCCTCCGAAACGGAGCCCCACCAGCACCAGTGCTCACCCAGCGACTTTACAAATGAACGCCATGTTCTCTGCAATATAGGCCAGTTGCCTATATTCGAATAGACTTGATACTTCTTCCCCAGTGCTGAGACAGGCCAACTGTTGTAAGATCCGAAGAACAGACCTTGCTATTTACCTGCTTCCCTGTAATACTCGGTTGGGTAAACACCCTGAGTTGTAGAAACAGCAACGCTTGGATGACTGCCCCAGGGCTGGAAAACAACCAGAGTTGGAAGACTGGGCGAAGGGTAGATAAACCTGACGGGTGGAGACAGTAAGCCTGTGTGGATACAACAGCCACAGTGTGATAAGTGGTAAACGGGTTGCTAAACAACCTGTGTGGGATGTATTGTTAATAGCTGGATATAGAGACACGCTTGGATGCAACTGTAAAGGCTAGAAACCACTGAATGGACTCTTGTTGGATAACCCAGACACGCTTGGATGAAGCGGTACTGGGTGGAAAGCCCAGCCATAATCTCTGGGTGGAACATGTGTGGTGGCAATGTTACTGCTCTTTGTAATCTATGTGAATAAAAAAGAACAAGGCTCTGAAATGACTGGTGATTCACTTTATTGCTGTCATGTCAAACCAAGGATACATAATGGTATAGTATAATGAGACAGATACTGCCTGATATATTCATTTAGATGTGCAGGAGTTCAATGTTCATGTCCTCTATCTCTTTGCATATTGACCGGCCTGTATGAAGTGGTTGAGATGGGGTGGAGTTTCCATCTCCCATTTTCTCCTGATTGGTCCTGCTACGTCTTTCACCATCCTGCTCCTGCAGATCTCTTGCAGCGTAGGAAGGGGTCTTGGTACAAAGGTCACCTTTTTAACCTTGCTCATATAGTCCGTGCCATGGTATTGAAGTGTATAGCTGTGTCAATCACGCTGTTGACTACTACATCTTTTACAAGCACAAACCCGCATTTATCAAAGGTTACCTTATCGGGTATTTCTCTCGGTCTAGCCATCAAGTAACCTTCTGGGACTGCTTCAATCACATCCTCTATCATCGCAACAGGTTCACCTCTGTCCCAGTCTACGAAGTCCGTGCATTTGTAATAGCCTCAGGTGAAGTACTGTATATAGCAAATGGGATGAGGCTATTATCAGGGCTCTTCACCATACCTGAACACACACCTCCGGGCATGTCACCAAAGTATTTTTTATTTTATTTTACCTTTATTTAACTAGGCAAGTCAGTTAAGAACAAATTCTTATTTTCAATGACAGCCTAGGAACAGTGGGTTAACTGCCTGTTCAGGGGCAGAACGACAGATTTGTACCTTGTCAGCTCGGGGATATGAACTTGCAACCTTTCCTTTCGGTTACTAGTCCAACGCTCTAACCACTAGGCTACCCTGCCGCCCCGTAGCAAAGTAGGCCGCGATAGCAATAGCTCCTACAGTAACTTCGGGTCTATTTAGGGATGATATTAGCTGCTCTTCAGAGACAGAACCCCACCACTTCTCACCCAGCCATTCTAACAGTGGAAGCCACTATCTGTCCAATAGGGGCCAGTTGCCATATTCATTTCGGTAAGAGACACGGAGTGAATCGAATTGTCTTCCGTTTACATAGGCCATCGTCCAACCCCGTAGCTATTTCGATATATGTGTGTAATTGGTATCATAGTTCTTTTGATACAGCAATTGTAAGTACTAGGGAATTGGAAGCATACCCCAAACAGCACACGGTCAATAACCACAGGGAAAGTGCCTCATGTTTCTAACTGTTGTTGCTAGTATCTCCTCAGGATGATGCTGATGATGAACACCTTTCACAGTCCCTGTGCCTAACCGTAACCCACCATGGAATGTCGTTTGACCGTGACACCTACTGCAACTGTCACGTTTACCAGCCAATTATGGACCTCTATGTCCTTAACTCGAGCCATTGTGCATTTCAGAATTGTAATGATGTCAGAAGACAGTGGTGTAAAGTGACAACAGCGAGCTGAGCCCGGCAACATACACACATGATTATATCATACGCTATACACAACTTGTTCATAGACCTTGCTAACCATAGTCATTTAACTTGTGCTGATTCTGACCCTCATCTCCACTCCACAGGCATCTACCATCACCCTGAACCGTTCTGCAGGTACTCGGCTTGATTCAGACTGACTATGTTTGATATCCTTTCATTCACTGTTGTAAAGTATAACATGTGCATGTGATAAATATCCCATTCATAATAAACATTCAGGAGAGCGATTACACACTATCTTCTGACGACGAGGGACCTAGGAACCCTGTCTTGGAACAAGAGCGTCCACTGGTGCACCCAGAGGTCCTCAACCATGCACAGCCTGAGCAGCCTCAACCTCACCCGGCATTACCTCCTCTGAACAATGCAGACGATGCCATGGTAATGTATACTGTGATTACACTTTTCTTGTGTCTATTTCCTGTTGGTAATATGATTATTTCTCTTTCTCTCAAGTATATGGCCGATGACGAGGAGAGAGATGACTAGGTGGCAATCTATGGAGGCCTAACTATACCAACCCCTTTTATTCCTTTCTGCAATAGAGGTTGTGTTCTTTGAAAATGGATGCTGTCACAATGTCCTGCTGTGGGAATGGATGTATTGACATGTAATGTTTTGTAATGTACTATTTCAATAAATGTGACTGGTTATTCCATCTCTGAACAATATTGTCTTTATTCACATATGGATATGGACATTGAATACATCACAAGCACTTTGTAATGGCACATGTACCAAGTGATATGACAGTGATTCCATATGCTATCCACCTATATCTTTACTAATCTACACAGTGTGTGGCATATCTGACACCTGGTTGATGTTCCAGGTCTTCACCCCCAACCATCTGGTTCATGGGTCGGGTTGCAAATATTACCTTTTCAAGGCTGCTGATGTGGGACAGTACACTTATGATCTCTGAGAAGCACCTGTCCCAATCGTAAACCCCAAGTTATCAAACGCCACCTTGCTGCGTAGTAAGACCGATCTACCACGGCTGGTCCGGGCCCATCCATGTATCGGCCAGATGCACAGGTCAACAAGATCCGTAGACCTGCCTTGTATTGTGATCCACTGGCTATTAGAGACTGAGTAGATGTTATCTTCCAGTTAAACACCACAGAAAACACAGAGACGTCAGGCCTTTACCGTAGTAGCAAACTAGAGTGATATAAACTTGATAGTCTCCCATCAAGTTTATACACATGGTACGGTTTCATCAATGTCACCCGGTAAGTAACGTTCCAGGTGTCATATTCCCTACAAATGTCCCCGTAGCAATAACCTTTGTCTACCCCAATGAGGTCAGGCATAGAGTGGTCACTCGAACCACCTTGGATAGAGCGGGACACTCTAGATCTCCCTTGTAACCCGGGTCTGTCAAACTCAGGTCCTCCATTCACAAACCCGTGTACTCCATCAAACTCAGGTTCCCCATCCATAACCTGGTATTCTCCGTCAAGGTCAGGTCCCCATCCATACCTGGGTATTCTCCATCAAACACAGGTTCCCATCCATAACCTGGTATTCTCCGTCAAGGTCAGGTCCCCCATCCATACCCGGGTATTCTCCATTAAACTCAGGTCCCCATCCATAACCTGGTATTCTCCGTCAAGGTCAGGTCCCCATCCATACCCGGGTATTCTCCATCAAACACAGGTTCCCATCCATAACCTGGTATTCTCCGTCAAGGTCAGGTCCCCCATCCATACCCGGGTATTCTCCATCAAACACAGGTCCGTCACTGATGCCACTGTGCTGTCCGTACAGATGCACACGTAGATACAAACGCATTGCTGCAACAAAGATGAACAGATGAGCCGTAACAGCCATGCTGAATATAGCTGATACCTCTTCCCCAGTCTTGAGACATGTAAACTGTTGTAACAACCCAACCTGTAGTTTAGGTACTTCCCTGTAGTAGTACGTTGGATACAATAGCAACTGTTTGATAACGGAGACGTGGTTGGCTACACGACTGATAAATGGATGTATTGTCACAGCTTTCGCATTCCACCCACGGGCCACTGTGTGCGTTCGCGCAGTCTGCCCTCCCTGTGCCCTTGGGCCCCGTGTGAGTTTGGGTATCGATAAAAAAAATGTCCCCATCCTACACTACCTTCCCTGTGTTGTGGACATTGTGCCGTTGGGTATGATTGTTATCCCTCCCGTCATCCTCGTATTGTGTCTAGACCCTGCGTCCTCCGGATCACCCTGTCCCGTATTGGCTAAAGGCCCAATGGGCGCAAGTGTGACAGTATGCGTGTGAACAGCCTTTTCAGATGCTTTTATTACACCTGCAGCACACCGTGTGTGTCTTGGAGTCCTTCTTCGGTGGGCAGAGCTGACACCTCTCACTCTTCCTTGCCCCGGTGGGCAGAGCTGACACCTCTCCCTCTTCCTTGCCCCGGTGGGCAGAGCTGACACCTCTCCCTCTTACTGCCCCGGTGGGCAGAGCTGACACCTCTCCCTCTTCCTTGCCCCGGTGAGCAGAGCTGACACCTCTCCCTCTTCCTTGCCCCGGTGGGCAGAGCTGACACCTCTCCCTCTTCCTTGCCCCGGTGGGCAGAGCTCACACCTCTCCCTCTTACTTGCCCCGGTGGGCAGAGCTGACACCTCTCCCTCTTAATTGCCCCGGTGGGCAGAGCTGACACCTCTCCCTCTTCCTTGCCACGGTGGGCAGAGCTGACACCTCTCCCTCGTACTGCCCCGGTGGGCAGAGCTGACACCTCTCCCTCTTCCTTGCCCCGGTGGGCAGAGCTGACACCTCTCCCTCTTCCTTGCCCCGGTGGGCAGAGCTGACACCTCTCCCTCTTCCTTGCCCCGGTGGGCAGAGCTGACACCTCTCCCTCTTACTTGCCCCGGTGGGCAGAGCTGACACCTCTCCCTCTTACTTGCCCCGGTGGGCAGAGCTGACACCTCTCCCTCTTCCTTGCCCCGGTGGGCAGAGCTGACACCTCTCCCTCTTACTTGCCCCGGTGGGCAGAGCTGACACCTCTCCCTCTTCCTTGCCCCGGTGGGCAGAGCTGACACCTCTCCCTCTTCCTTGCCCCGGTGGGCAGAGCTGACATCTCTCCCTCTTCCTTGCCCCGGTGGGCAGAGCTGACACCTCTCCCTCTTCCTTGCCCCAGTGGGCAGAGCTGACACCTCTCCCTCTTACTTGCCCCGGTGGGCAGAGCTGACAACTCTCCCTCTTACTTGCCCCGGTGGGCAGAGCTGACACCTCTCCCTCTTACTTGCCCCGGTGGGCAGAGCTGACACCTCTCCCTCTTACTTGCCCCGGTGGGCAGAGCTGACACCTCTCCCTCTTACTTGCCCCGGTGGGCAGAGCTGACACCTCTCCCTCTTACTTGCCCCGGTGGGCAGAGCTCACACCTCTCCCTCTTACTTGCCCCGGTGGGCAGAGCTGACACCTCTCCCTCTTCCTTGCCCCGGTGGGCAGAGCTGACACCTCTCCCTCTTCTTTGCCCCGGTGGGCAGAGCTGACACCTCTCCCTCTTCCTTGCCCCGGTGGGCAGAGCTGACACCTCTCCCTCTTCCTTGCCCCGGTGGGCAGAGCTGACACCTCTCCCTCTTCCTTGCCCCGGTGGGCAGAGCTGACACCTCTCCCTCTTCCTTGCCCCGGTGGGCAGAGCTGACACCTCTCCCTCTTCCTTGCCCCGGTGGCCGGGTCAGCGGCGAGCTCCTCGGGTTGTTGATCACGAGCCGCCGTAGCCTTCTGTAGGACTCTGTAGGACTCCGTAGGACTCCGTAGGACTCTGTAGGACTCTGTAGGCACTCTGTAGGACTCTGACAAGCGCTGACGCCGCTTCGGTGCGGGGGAGATGCTGCCTTCTTTGGATCAGCGGCTTGACAAGTGCCTTTCCCAGCTGCTCCAGGAACACCCTCCTCTTGTTCCGCTTGCGAGGCATCCAGTCAGGCTTGATCTCTCGCCATATGACAAAGGCGTTGTAGGAGGACACGTCGAGGATGTTGTGGAAGACGACCAGGGGCCAGCGGGCAGTCATCCGTCTGCAGCTGTAGGTGCCGACCACCTTGTCTAGGTTGTCCACGCCGCCCTTGTTGCAGTTGTAGTCTAGGATGATGGCCGGCTTCCTGTCCTGGCGATGGCTGACTTGGGCCTCTGTGTGCAGCTCAGAAGCAGCATGTTCTTGTTTTTCTTTGGCAGATAGGAAACTAGAGTGGTGGTGTCCCCAGGTAGGAAACTAGAGTGGTGGTGTCCCCAGATAGGAAACTAGAGTGGTGGTGTCCCCAGATAGGAAACTAGAGTGGTGGTGTCCCCAGATAGGAAACTAGAGTGGTGGTGTGCCCAGATAGGAAACTAGAGTGGTGGTGTCCCCAGATAGGAAACTAGAGTGGTGGTGTCCCCAGATAGGAAACTAGAGTGGTGGTGTCCCCAGATAGGAAACTAGAGTGGTGGTGTCCCCAGGTAGGAAACTAGAGTGGTGGTGTCCCCAGATAGGAAACTAGAGTGGTGGTGTCCCCAGATAGGAAACTAGAGTGGTGGTGTCCCCAGATAGGAAACTAGAGTGGTGGTGTCCCCAGATAGGAAACTAGAGTGGTGGTGTCCCCAGATAGGAAACTAGAGTGGTGGTGTCCCCAGATAGGAAACTAGAGTGGTGGTGTCCCCAGATAGGAAACTAGAGTGGTGGTGTCCCCAGATAGGAAACTAGAGTGGTGGTGTCCCCAGATAGGAAACTAGAGTGGTGGTGTCCCCAGATAGGAAACTAGAGTGGTGGTGTCCCCAGGTAGGAAACTAGAGTGGTGGTGTCCCCAGATAGGAAACTAGAGTGGTGGTGTCCCCAGATAGGAAACTAGAGTGGTGGTGTCCCCAGATAGGAAACTAGAGTGGTGGTGTCCCCAGATAGGAAACTAGAGTGGTGGTGTCCCCAGATAGGAAACTAGAGTGGTGGTGTCCCCAGGTAGGAAACTAGAGTGGTGGTGTCCCCAGATAGGAAACTAGAGTGGTGGTGTCCCCAGGTAGGAAACTAGAGTGGTGGTGTCCCCAGGTAGGAAACTAGAGTGGTGGTGTCCCCAGATAGGAAACTAGAGTGGTGGTGTCCCCAGATAGGAAACTAGAGTGGTGGTGTCCCCAGATAGGAAACTAGAGTGGTGGTGTCCCCAGATAGGAAACTAGAGTGGTGGTGTCCCCAGATAGGAAACTAGAGTGGTGGTGTCCCCAGGTAGGAAACTAGAGTGGTGGTGTCCCCAGGTAGGAAACTAGAGTGGTGGTGTCCCCAGATAGGAAACTAGAGTGGTGGTGTCCCCAGATAGGAAACTAGAGTGGTGGTGTCCCCAGGTAGGAAACTAGAGTGGTGGTGTCCCCAGGTAGGAAACTAGAGTGGTGGTGTCCCCAGATAGGAAACTAGAGTGGTGGTGTCCCCAGATAGGAAACTAGAGTGGTGGTGTCCCCAGATAGGAAACTAGAGTGGTGGTGTGCCCAGATAGGAAACTAGAGTGGTGGTGTCCCCAGGTAGGAAACTAGAGTGGTGGTGTCCCCAGGTAGGAAACTAGAGTGGTGGTGTCCCCAGATAGGAAACTAGAGTGGTGGTGTCCCCAGATAGGAAACTAGAGTGGTGGTGTCCCCAGATAGGAAACTAGAGTGGTGGTGTCCCCAGATAGGAAACTAGAGTGGTGGTGTCCCCAGGTAGGAAACTAGAGTGGTGGTGTCCCCAGATAGGAAACTAGAGTGGTGGTGTCCCCAGATAGGAAACTAGAGTGGTGGTGTCCCCAGATAGGAAACTAGAGTGGTGGTGTCCCCAGATAGGAAACTAGAGTGGTGGTGTCCCCAGATAGGAAACTAGAGTGGTGGTGTCCCCAGGTAGGAAACTAGAGTGGTGGTGTCCCCAGATAGGAAACTAGAGTGGTGGTGTCCCCAGATAGGAAACTAGAGTGGTGGTGTCCCCAGATAGGAAACTAGAGTGGTGGTGTCCCCAGATAGGAAACTAGAGTGGTGGTGTCCCCAGATAGGAAACTAGAGTGGTGGTGTCCCCAGGTAGGAAACTAGAGTGGTGGTGTCCCCAGATAGGAAACTAGAGTGGTGGTGTCCCCAGATAGGAAACTAGAGTGGTGGTGTCCCCAGGTAGGAAACTAGAGTGGTGGTGTCCCCAGGTAGGAAACTAGAGTGGTGGTGTCCCCAGATAGGAAACTAGAGTGGTGGTGTCCCCATATAGGAAACTAGAGTGGTGGTGTCCCCAGATAGGAAACTAGAGTGGTGGTGTCCCCAGATAGGAAACTAGAGTGGTGGTGTCCCAGATAGGAAACTAGAGTGGTGGTGTCCCCAGATAGGAAACTAGAGTGGTGGTGTCCCCAGGTAGGAAACTAGAGTGGTGGTGTCCCCAGATAGGAAACTAGAGTGGTGGTGTCCCCAGGTAGGAAACTAGAGTGGTGGTGTCCCCAGATAGGAAACTAGAGTGGTGGTGTCCCCAGATAGGAAACTAGAGTGGTGGTGTCCCCAGATAGGAAACTAGAGTGGTGGTGTCCCCAGATAGGAAACTAGAGTGGTGGTGTCCCCAGATAGGAAACTAGAGTGGTGGTGTCCCCAGATAGGAAACTAGAGTGGTGGTGTCCCCAGATAGGAAACTAGAGTGGTGGTGTCCCCATATAGGAAACTAGAGTGGTGGTGTCCCCAGATAGGAAACTAGAGTGGTGGTGTCCCCAGATAGGAAACTAGAGTGGTGGTGTCCCCATATAGGAAACTAGAGTGGTGGTGTCCCCAGATAGGAAACTAGAGTGGTGGTGTCCCCAGATAGGAAACTAGAGTGGTGGTGTCCCCAGATAGGAAACTAGAGTGGTGGTGTCCCCAGATAGGAAACTAGAGTGGTGGTGTCCCCAGATAGGAAACTAGAGTGGTGGTGTCCCCAGATAGGAAACTAGAGTGGTGGTGTCCTCAGATAGGAAACTAGAGTGGTGGTGTCCCCATATAGGAAACTAGAGTGGTGGTGTCCCCAGATAGGAAACTAGAGTGGTGGTGTCCCCAGATAGGAAACTAGAGTGGTGGTGTCCCCAGGTAGGAAACTAGAGTGGTGGTGTCCCCAGATAGGAAACTAGAGTGGTGGTGTCCCCAGATAGGAAACTAGAGTGGTGGTGTCCCCAGATAGGAAACTAGAGTGGTGGTGTCCCCAGATAGGAAACTAGAGTGGTGGTGTCCCCAGATAGGAAACTAGAGTGGTGGTGTCCCCAGATAGGAAACTAGAGTGGTGGTGTCCCCAGGTAGGAAACTAGAGTGGTGGTGTCCCCAGATAGGAAACTAGAGTGGTGGTGTCCCCAGATAGGAAACTAGAGTGGTGGTGTCCCCAGATAGGAAACTAGAGTGGTGGTGTCCCCAGATAGGAAACTAGAGTGGTGGTGTCCCCAGATAGGAAACTAGAGTGGTGGTGTCCCCAGATAGGAAACTAGAGTGGTGGTGTCCCCAGGTAGGAAACTAGAGTGGTGGTGTCCCCAGGTAGGAAACTAGAGTGGTGGTGTCCCCAGATAGGAAACTAGAGTGGTGGTGTCCCCAGGTAGGAAACTAGAGTGGTGGTGTCCCCAGGTAGGAAACTAGAGTGGTGGTGTCCCCAGGTAGGAAACTAGAGTGGTGGTGTCCCCAGATAGGAAACTAGAGTGGTGGTGTCCCCAGATAGGAAACTAGAGTGGTGGTGTCCCCAGATAGGAAACTAGAGTGGTGGTGTCCCCAGGTAGGAAACTAGAGTGGTGGTGTCCCCAGGTAGGAAACTAGAGTGGTGGTGTCCCCAGGTAGGAAACTAGAGTGGTGGTGTCCCCAGATAGGAAACTAGAGTGGTGGTGTCCCCAGATAGGAAACTAGAGTGGTGGTGTCCCCAGGTAGGAAACTAGAGTGGTGGTGTCCCCAGATAGGAAACTAGAGTGGTGGTGTCCCCAGGTAGGAAACTAGAGTGGTGGTGTCCCCAGATAGGAAACTAGAGTGGTGGTGTCCCCAGATAGGAAACTAGAGTGGTGGTGTCCCCAGATAGGAAACTAGAGTGGTGGTGTCCCCAGATAGGAAACTAGAGTGGTGGTGTCCCCAGATAGGAAACTAGAGTGGTGGTGTCCTCAGATAGGAAACTAGAGTGGTGGTGTCCCCAGATAGGAAACTAGAGTGGTGGTGTCCCCAGATAGGAAACTAGAGTGGTGGTGTCCCCAGATAGGAAACTAGAGTGGTGGTGTCCCCAGATAGGAAACTAGAGTGGTGGTGTCCCCAGATAGGAAACTAGAGTGGTGGTGTCCCCAGATAGGAAACTAGAGTGGTGGTGTCCTCAGATAGGAAACTAGAGTGGTGGTGTCCCCAGATAGGAAACTAGAGTGGTGGTGTCCCCAGATAGGAAACTAGAGTGGTGGTGTCCCCAGATAGGAAACTAGAGTGGTGGTGTCCCCAGATAGGAAACTAGAGTGGTGGTGTCCCCAGATAGGAAACTAGAGTGGTGGTGTCCCCAGATAGGAAACTAGAGTGGTGGTGTCCCCAGATAGGAAACTAGAGTGGTGGTGTCCTCAGATAGGAAACTAGAGTGGTGGTGTCCCCAGATAGGAAACTAGAGTGGTGGTGTACCCAGATAGGAAACTAGAGTGGTGGTGTCCCCAGATAGGAAACTAGAGTGGTGGTGTCCTCAGATAGGAAACTAGAGTGGTGGTGTCCCCAGATAGGAAACTAGAGTGGTGGTGTACCCAGATAGGAAACTAGAGTGGTGGTGTCCCCAGATAGGAAACTAGAGTGGTGGTGTCCCCAGATAGGAAACTAGAGTGGTGGTGTCCCCAGATAGGAAACTAGAGTGGTGGTGTCCCCAGATAGGAAACTAGAGTGGTGGTGTCCCCAGGTAGGAAACTAGAGTGGTGGTGTCCCCAGATAGGAAACTAGAGTGGTGGTGTCCCCAGATAGGAAACTAGAGTGGTGGTGTCCCCAGGTAGGAAACTAGAGTGGTGGTGTCCCCAGATAGGAAACTAGAGTGGTGGTGTCCCCAGGTAGGAAACTAGAGTGGTGGTGTCCCCAGATAGGAAACTAGAGTGGTGGTGTCCCCAGGTAGGAAACTAGAGTGGTGGTGTCCCCAGATAGGAAACTAGAGTGGTGGTGTCCCCAGATAGGAAACTAGAGTGGTGGTGTCCCCAGATAGGAAACTAGAGTGGTGGTGTCCCCAGGTAGGAAACTAGAGTGGTGGTGTCCCCAGATAGGAAACTAGAGTGGTGGTGTCCCCAGGTAGGAAACTAGAGTGGTGGTGTACCCAGATAGGAAACTAGAGTGGTGGTGTCCCCAGATAGGAAACTAGAGTGGTGGTGTCCCCAGGTAGGAAACTAGAGTGGTGGTGTCCCCAGATAGGAAACTAGAGTGGTGGTGTCCCCAGATAGGAAACTAGAGTGGTGGTGTCCCCAGATAGGAAACTAGAGTGGTGGTGGGCGTGAAGGTAAACTTTGACGAGAGGACCCCTCTGTCCCTTGACCCAAGCAGTGCAGGGGGGAGCTCAGGCTTATTCTTTGGAACCGTACCAACCATGGTGATGTTCCTCTGGAGGAGCTGCCATCCGAGTTCATAAGACGTAAAGAAATTGTCACATGTGACATTGTGACGCCTCATTCCCTGTGTCAGATCCAGGACAACCAACAACCGCTGGTTCTTCTCTGGGCCTCTGTTGGTCGCTTTCCCTGTGTAGACTTGCATATTCCAAGCGTAGCTGGATTTGGCGTCGCAGGCCACCCATGATTTGATCCCGTATTTCGCTGGCTTGCTGGGCTGCCGGAAAGGACAGCGACCTTTCGAAACAAGAGATTAGCACGATGATGATGATGATGATGATGGGTAGCGATTAGTATCGGTGTCACAGAAACAGCCACACAAGTCAGTAGTGGAAAATGACCTTTATTATATACACACACACACGACCTCTGAATGGAACCCGTTGCTCGTCCACTGTCACGTGAGGCCCTGGGTTGTAGAGGACTGTCAGCCGCTCCACCCACCTGTACCAGACCTCTCTTCTGGCTGCCAGTTTGTCCGTGGCGCGTCTTGCGGGTCTCGACTCACGGTCATCGAATCGTAGCAGTCTCGAGTAGTTGTGAAAGAGCTTGAGCGGCATGGTGGCACGGAATATGGCCCTTCTGCTCTCGGCATCCCATCTACTGGCTGCGGCCTCACCTCGGGACCTGTATACACCGGCTAAGATTAGCAGTCCTATGTAGGCGTGCAGGTCGGTGCCGTCCATGGCTTGCCAGCCGTCTCCGTTTTTTCGAACCCCCTCCAGATTTGTCATGTCCAAGATGATTCTTGGTATTGCCGGTGTGATGAACAGGGAGAACGTCGACGCCATGTCACGGGCATGGGACACGGCGTAGGTTGTGGGTCCCCGGGTCATGCCCGGGCCCCTAAGCTCTGCCATCCTGGCCTGGTTGTGATGAGGTCACAGAGGACCATTTGATGCTGCCGTTTTTTTACAGCAACGTCTCTCTTTCGGTCTGAGCGACGTCGTCGTCTTCGTCTTCCTCTGAAGAGGTCGAGTCCCGCTCGGGTCGTATTCCTCCCCGTCTTCGTCTTCCTCTGAAGAGGACGAGTCCCGCTCGGGGTCGTATTCCTCCCCGTCTTCGTCTTCCTCTGAAGAGGACGAGTCCCGCTCGGGGTCGTATTCCTCCCCGTCTTCGTCTTCCTCTGAAGAGGACGAGTCCCGCTCGGGGTCGTATTCCTCCCCGTCTTCGTCTTCCTCTGAAGAGGACGAGTCCCGCTCGGGGTCGTATTCCTCCCCGTCTTCGTCTTCCTCTGAAGAGGACGAGTCCCGCTCGGGGTCGTATTCCTCCCCGTCTTCGTCTTCCTCTGAAGAGGTCGAGTCCCGCTCGGGGTCGTATTCCTCCCCGTCTTCGTCTTCCTCTGAAGAGGACGAGTCCCGCTCGGGGTCGTATTCCTCTCCGTCTTCGTCTTCCTCTGAAGAGGACGAGTCCCGCTCGGGGTCGTATTCCTCCCCGTCTTCGTCTTCCTCTGAAGAGGACGAGTCCCGCTCGGGGTCGTATTCCTCCCCGTCTTCGTCTTCCTCTGAAGAGGACGAGTCCCGCTCGGGGTCGTATTCCTCCCCGTCTTCGTCTTCCTCTGAAGAGGACGAGTCCCGCTCGGGGTCGTATTCCTCCCCGTCTGCGTCTTCCTCTGAAGAGGACGAGTCCCGCTCGGGGTCGTATTCCTCCCCGTCTTCGTCTTCCTCTGAAGAGGACGAGTCCCACTCGGGGTCGTATTCCTCCCCGTCTTCGTCTTCCTCTGAAGAGGACGAGTCCCGCTCGGGGTCGTATTCCTCCCCGTGTTCGTCTTCCTCTGAAGAGGACGAGTCCCGCTCGGGGTCGTATTCCTCCCCGTCTTCGTCTTCTGACACATCTTCTTCTTCTTTGGGATCCGAGTAGTCTTGCTGGACATCTGAAGAAACCTGTTCTAGGACCTGCTCTGCAGTGAACCTCTCAGTAATGGCTTCAGCCCCCTTGGGGAAGACCACGGTTCTGGACATGTAGGGACTGGACTGGACTGGGCTCAGTGTAGGACAGGTCGCCCAATCACAGGTTCGATAACACCTTGGAGGATGACTTTGGCTTCACTGAGCGACAGAGGCTATTGTGTTCACTGAGCCACATGTCTTATGGGAATGACTGTACGTCTACTCCGCCCTTGTACCACGGGGCTCAGTGTAGGACGGCTCAGCCTTTCACACATTCAATAATATCACCCTGGTCATTGGCCCCACAAGTCCCGACATGTACGCAAGCACTTATACCCATGACAATAGTAGCACAGTGGATGTGGCGGAACCGGTTCAACCTGGCCACCAGGACAGCGGGGAGATGTTTGCACAAGCTCTCGCTGTCTCCCTCTCACAGATGCTACACAGCAAAATAAAGAACTATCATTCATCTTTTGGTAGTGGGGCCCGGGTCACTTTGACCCCAGGACAGCAGGGACCCTGTGATCAGGGCCAGGTCAACGGGACCCCAGGACAACGGGAGGGTTAAATATATTTTTATTTGGATTTCATGTAATGGACATACACAAAATAGTCCAAATTGGTGAAGTGAAAAAATATATATCTTGTTTCACAAAATTAAAACAAATTTAAAACTGAAAAGTGGTGGGTGCATATGTTTTCACCCCCTTTGCTTTGAAGCCCCTAAATAAGATCTGGTGCAACCAATTACCTTCAGAAGTCACAACGTGGCTGGGGGAGGAGGGCCAGAGACGGACTGCTGGGAGACAACATGGCTGGGGGAGGAGGACCAGAGAGGGACTGATTGGAGAAAACAGGACCAGGAGATGAGGACCAGAGAGGGACTGATTGGAGAAAACAAGACCAGGAGATGAGGACCAGAGAGGGACTGCTGGGAGAAAACATGGCTGGGTTAGAGGACCAGAGAGGGACTGATGGGAGAAAACATGGCTGGGGGTGGAGGACCAGAGAGGGACTGCTGGGAGAAAACTAGACCAGGAGATGAGGACCAGAGAGGGACTGCTGGGAGAAAACATGGCTGGGTTAGAGGACCAGAGAGGGACTGCTGGGAGAAAACATGACCAGGAGATGAGGACCAGAGAGGGACTGCTGGGAGAAAACATGACCAGGAGATGAGGACCAGAGAGGGACTGCTGGGAGAAAACATGACCAGGAGATGAGGACCAGAGAGGGACTGCTGGGAGAAAACATGAACAGGAGATGAGGGCCAGAGAGGGACTGCTGGGAGAAAATATGACCAGGAGATGAGGACCAGAGAGGGACTGCTGGGAGAAAACAAGACCAGGAGATGAGGACCAGAGAGGGACTGCTGGGAGACAACATGGCTGGGGGAAGAGGACCAGAGAGGGACTGATGGGAGACAACATGGCTGGGGGAGGAGGACCAGAGAGGGACTGCTGGGAGAAAACATGGCTGGGGGAGGAGGACCAGAGAGGGACTGCTGGGAGACAACATGGCTGGGGGAGGAGGACCAGAGAGGGACTGATGGGAGAAAACATGGCTGGGGGAGGAGGACCAGAGAGGGACTGATGGGAGACAACATGTCTGGGAGATGAGGACCAGAGAGGGACTGATGGGAGAAAACATGACCAGGAGATGAGGACCAGAGAGGGACTGCTGGGAGAAAACATGGCCAGGAGATGAGGACCAGAGAGGGACTGCTGGGAGAAAACATGACCAGGAGATGAGGGCCAGAGAGGGACTGCTGGGAGAAAACATGACCAGGAGATGAGGACCAGAGAGGGACTGCTGGGAGAAAACATGGCCAGGAGATGAGGACCAGAGAGGGACTGCTGGGAGACAACATGGCTGGGGGAGGAGGACCAGAGAGGGACTGATGGGAAAAAACATGGCTGGGGGAGGAGGACCAGAGAGGGACTGATGGGAGAAAACATGGCTGGGGGAGGAGGACCAGAGAGGGACTGATGGGAGACAACATGTCTGGGGGAAGAGGACCAGAGAGGGACTCTCATCACTAACAGACACGTAACTGTCCTCCATCACAAGTTGACATGCAATCCCCCTGTAGATCCTCCATTTCTCCAACACAACTATACTTCATACTTTTCAGTCACAGCCATCCACCCAGAAACAGCCAGACTCTTCACACACATTTGTAAGCAAAAATGTTTTATTTACATAGGGTGACATTTTGCCTGAGCAATTGGCAGTGAGCAAAATAACCATAACATATTTTTAATTAGATGGGCAGTCCTCAAAGATGAAATTCCATTGAATCATATGATTAGATCTATTGATTTCCAGCCCGTAGCGTGGGGTGCCACTAATCTCATTATAATGTACCATTAGTAGGGCAGAGCAGGTGATAGTCATCCACGGTGACGTTATAGTATAACCTGTTATATTGGTTTCAGAGTAGATCATTGATAGGGTGTGGTTGTATTAACAGGACATAAATACTCACCCAAATACATTTGAAGACAGCTGCATGAAAGGATCAACACGTAATAGGTGTTACATACTGTATTCACCAGTCAAGCAACCTGAAAACAGGTAAATTGTCACGCGGGACTAGGTGGGTGAAAGAATCAAACGCAGAGAGAGAGCCGCTTGGGGAAAAAAAATATTATATTCACAAAAATAGATAAGCCCAAACATTCAGGGCGCAGAGAAACACTTGAATACCCAAAATACACACGTAACCAAAAGACAATTCCGCACAAAACAAGGGCGGGTCAAACTCCTAAATATAGGGAAGCTCATTACGAAACCAAAAACCACAGGTGCAACTAATAAGACAAAACAAACAGACAAACGAAAAAGGGATCGGTGGCGGCTAGTAGGACGGTGACGACCACCGCCGAGCGCCGCCCCAACAAGCAGGGGAGCCAACTTCGGCGGAAGTCGTGACATAAATACAGTAATATGATTGAATCAAGTGTCTTTTAATGTGCATTCAAATGGCAATGGTTTGATTGGATGACAAATAACCAATGAGTTGAATGTATTAAATAGAGATATAGGCATCATCGTTGATGAAGTTTATATGTAACTAAAATCAAATAAATACGTTACTTCTGACACCGTTATCTACAATGTATTTTGACTTAGTGATTAATGACATTGTTTCTTCTTTGAGGGATTTTTATGTCATAATGTGTCCAGGCATTTATAGCAGAAATCGGTGATTGGTACATGATGCATTTGTGGACTTTTAAATGAATGATATATATTGTAGCCATTGATTCTTGAAGAATATAACTTACCCCATCCCTCGGCTGTTTACCCCCAAAGAATGGCAGGGTGGCGCCTTTGTTATTTTTTGAATCCCAGATTACCCCTTTAATGTAACAGATCATTAAAAACAACTTAAGATTGTCCATTAATAAGTTGCAATGTAACTGGTACATGAATAACACGACAATCAACATAGAGTACACAATTTACTACCAATAATAATGACAGTATTCACAACAACAAAACGATGTACAATGCAACGATCTTAGATGAAGGAGAAGGAGGAAGGAGAAAAATCGATCTTAGATGAAGGAGAAGGAGGAAGGAGAAAAATCGATCTTAGATGAAGGAGAAGGAGGAAGGAGAAAAATCGATCTTAGAGGAAGGAGGAAAAATCGTATTTTCAAAACAGGTGTGAAGTTAGTGGCAGAACAATTCAGGTCCAGTCAGTCAAGTGGGTTTAAATATAAACATATTCTATTAACCTGGCATATTGAGCATTTAAAAACCATGCATATGCATTAAGGCTTGTCACGGCACAGACAACGTGAGGGAGACAGACAACTGAATAGACGACAGTCAAGTCTGCTTAGGTGCGGTCTCAAAAGGAGGTAAATCGATTTGAATTCAATCACTTTGTGACAGCATCCCTTTTGATTTAAACACACCTTTCCATAAATGTTTGCCGATGGAAGAAGTGGTCAGAAAGTGACATTTTGGACCTTAATGCCAAAACATTCAGGAGATAAAGGTGCTCAAAGTTGACCCACTGCATCCCCCACCAAACCATGAGACATCCATGTCTTCATCACTTTAAAAGAGAAACGGTTGAATTTGATCTCAAAGTTGACCCACTGCATCCCCCACCAAACCATGAGACATCCATGTCTTCATCACTTTAAAAGAGAAACGGTTGAATTTGATCTCAAAGTTGACCCACTGCATCCCCCACCAAACCATGAGACATCCATGTCTTCATCACTTTAAAAGAGAAACGGTTGAATTTGATCTCAAAGTTGACCCACTGCATCCCCCACCAAACCATGAGACATCCATGTCTTCATCACTTTAAAAGAGAAACGGTTGAATTTGATCTCAAAGTTGACCCACTGCATACCCCACCAAACCATGAGACATCCATGTCTTCATCACTTTAAAAGAGAACAAAAGTATACATCTCACACACATGGTTATGGGCTTTAAAAAATAAGACACCTGAACTATGTCAGATATACGTGTAGTGTTTAAATGTATTCAATTATGAGTTTGCATCCCAATATCACACTTTAAATAGATTAACAGTACAACATTTGGACACACCTACTCATTCAAGGGTTTTTCTTAATTTTTACTATTTTCTACATGAAACTATGAAATAACACATATGGAGCCATGTAGTAACCAACAAAGTGTTAAACAAATCAAAATATATTTTATACTTGAGATTTTTGCTTGCCACCCTTTGCCTTGATGACAGCTTTGCACACTCTTGGCATTCTCTCAACCAGCTTCACCTGGAATGTTTTCCAACAGTCTTGAAGGAATTCTCACATATGCTGAGCACTTGTTGGTAGCTTTTCCTTCACTCTGCGTTGCAACTCCTCCCAAACCATCTCAATTGGGTTGAGGCCGGGTAATTGTGGAGGCCAGATCATCTGATGCAGCACTCCATCACTCTCATTCTTGGTCAAATAGCCCTTACACAGCCTGGAGTTGTGTTGGTTCATTGTCCTGTTGAAAAACAAATGATATTCCCACTAATCGCAAACCAGATGGGATGGCATATCGCTGCAGAATGCTGTGGTAGCCATGCTGGTTAAGTGTGCCTTGAATTCTAAATAAATCGCAGACAGTGTCACCAGCAAAGCACCATCACACCTCCTCCTCCATGCTTCACGGTTGAAACCACACATGCAGAGATCATCCGTTCACCTACTCTGCTTCTCACAAAGACATGGCAGTTGGAACCAAATATCTCACATTTTGGACTCATCAGACCAAAGGACAGATTAAAATATACTTTGATTAGTTTAACACTTTTTTGCTTACTACGTGATTCCATATGTGTTATTTCATAGTTTTGATGTCTTCACTATTATTCTACAGTCTAGAAAATAGTAAAAATAATGAAAACCCTGGAATGAGTAGGTGTGTCCAAACCTTTGAACGGTACTGTACATCACAGAAGACTGAAATATAACACATCTGTTTGTGATAGAAACACCAGGTTTTCAGCATTAAGATCAATGACTGTTGATTATTTATGAAATTATGAAAAATATTACTAACATTTCACTCTTGAGGCCACTAGGTCGTTTAACTGCAGGAAAGGGCTACAAGCTCACAAACAGTGTTGTCCAATTATTTTATAATTTATTTAAATGTAAAAAAAAAAAAATGGGACATTTTAAAACCTTTACTGTCATTTATATAAAACGTGTAAAATATGATTTTTTATATATTCTCATAACATAGCTTAGACCCTATTTCATACCATCTGAGGTTTTAATGTTGTGCCAGCTATCGGTTGAGACACAACATGTTCTTGACTACAGGTGGTTGTCATGTCAACCATAGAAATAGAATGGACCCTTTAGACCTCTGCAGTTTTATCTGGCTTCATGTTCATTTAACCAGGCAAGACAGTTAAGAACAAATGCTCATTTACAATGACAGCCTACCCCGGCCAAACCCTCCCCTAACCCGGACCACACTGGGACAATTATCTGGCTTCATGTTCATTTAACCAGGCAAGACAGTTAAGAACAAATGCTCATTTACAATGACAGCCTACCCCGGCCAAACCCTCCCCTAAAACGGACTACACTGGGACAATTGTGCGCCGCGCTATGGGACTCCCAATCACAGCCAGATGTGCTACAGCCTGGATTCAAACCAGGTACTATAGAGATGCCTCTTGCACTGAGATGCAGTCCCTTAGACTGCTGAACCAGAGACTATAGAGATGCCTCTTGCACTGAGATGCAGTCCCTTAGACTGCTGAACCAGGGACTATAGAGATGCCTCTTGCACTGAGATGCAGTCCCTTAGACTGCTGAACCAGAGACTATAGAGATGCCTCTTGCACTGAGATGCAGTCCCTTAGACCTCTGAACCAGGGACTATAGAGATGCCTCTTGCACTGAGATGCAGTCCCTTAGACTGCTGAACCAGGGACTATAGAGATGCCTCTTGCACTGAGATGCAGTCCCTTAGACCTCTGAACCAGGGACTATAGAGATGCCTCTTGCACTGAGATGCAGTCCCTTAGACCTCTGAACCAGGGACTATAGAGATGCCTCTTGCACTGAGATGCAGTCCCTTAGACCTCTGAACCAGGGACTATAGAGATGCCTCTTGCACTGAGATGCAGTCCCTTAGACCTCTGAACCAGGGACTATAGAGATGCCTCTTGCACTGAGATGCAGTCCCTTAGACCTCTGAACCAGAGACTATAGAGATGTCTCTTGCACTGAGATGCAGTCCCTTAGACCTCTGAACCAGAGACTATAGAGATGCCTCTTGCACTGAGATGCAGTCCCTTAGACCTCTGAACCAGGGACTATAGAGATGCCTCTTGCACTGAGATGCAGTCCCTTAGACCTCTGAACCAGGGACTATAGAGATGCCTCTTGCACTGAGATGCAGTCCCTTAGACCTCTGAACCAGGGACTATAGAGATGCCTCTTGCACTGAGATGCAGTCCCTTAGACCTCTGAACCAGAGACTATAGAGATGTCTCTTGCACTGAGATGCAGTCCCTTAGACCTCTGAACCAGAGACTATAGAGATGCCTCTTGCACTGAGATGCAGTCCCTTAGACCTCTGAACCAGGGACTATAGAGATGCCTCTTGCACTGAGATGCAGTCCCTTAGACCTCTGAACCAGGGACTATAGAGATGCCTCTTGCACTGAGATGCAGTCCCTTAGACCTCTGAACCAGGGACTATAGAGATGCCTCTTGCACTGAGATGCAGTGCCTTAGACCTCTGAACCAGGGACTATAGAGATGCCTCTAGCACTGAGATGCAGTGCCTTAGACTGCTGCGCCACTCGGTCCCCAATGGTACAACATTGACGTTTAAATTGAAATGTTAACTTGTAATTACTACCACAAAGATGACAGCCGGTCCATCCACCGTTGAATGGTCGTGTCTATTCTATTGTCTATGTTTCTATCATTTCAATAGGTTCCCTATGGAGGTTTGACAGTATAATATAAAACAACATACAGTTGAAGTCAGAAGTTTACATACACTTAGGTTGGAGTCATTAAACTCGTTTTTCAACCACTCCACACATTTCTTCTTAACAAACTATAGTTTTGGTAAGTCGGTTAGGACATCTACTTTGTGCATGACACAAGTCATTTTTCCAACAATTGTTTACAGACAGATTATTTCAATTATAATTCACTGTATCACAATTCCAGTGGGTCAGAAGTTTAAATATACTAAGTTGACTGTGCCTTTAAACAGCTTTGAAAAGTCAAGTCAGTTCAACAAATGTCTGCCCTGCTAGAGCTGCCCCGGTCAACCCTAAGTGCTGTTATTGTGAAGTGGAAACGTCTAGAAGCAACAACGGCTCACCCGCGAAGTGGTAGGCCATACAAGGTCACAGAACGGGACCGCCGAGTGCTGATGCGCTTTAAAAATCGTCTTTCCTCGTTTGCAACACTCATTACCGAGTTCCAAACTGTCTCTGTATGCAACGTCAGCACAATAACTGTTCGTCTGGAGCTTCATGAAGTGGGTTTCCATGGCCAAGCAGCCGCACACAAGCCTAAGTTCACCGTGCAATGCCAAGTATCGGCTGGAGTGGTGTAAAGCTCGCTGCCATTGGACTCTGGAGTAGTGGAAACACGTTCTCTGGAGTGATGAATCACACTTAACCATCTGGCAGTCCGACAGACGAATCTGGGTTTGGTGGATGCCAGGAGAACGCTACTTGCCTGAATGGAATAACTTGACTGGCCTGCACAGAGCCCTGACCTCAAATGTATCAAACAACTTTGGTATGAATTGGAACGCCGACTGCGAGCCAGGCCTAATCGCCCAACATCAGTGCCCGACCTCACTAATGCTCTTGTGGCTGAATGGAAGCAAGTCCCCGCAGCAATGTTCCAACATCTAGTGGAAAGCCTTCCCAGCAGAGTGGAGGCTGTTATAACAGCAAAGGGGGGACCAGCTCCATATTAATGCCCATGATTTTGGAATGAGATATTCGACAGGCATGCGTCCACATACTTTTGGTCATATAGTCTATATAACCTACAGTACAGTATGCAGAGTGCAACGATGACAGGGTGTGACTGTTTTAGTGACAGGGCAGAAATACTTAACCAAGCAAACGTATTACACATTTAATTGTAAACTGGGTGGTTCCAGCCCTGAATGCTGATTGGTTGACAGCTGTGGTATATCAGACCGTATACCACGGGTATGACAAAACATTTATTTTTACTGTTCTAATTACATTGGTAACCAGTTTACCACCTCTGTTTACCACCTCTGTGGTATATGACCAATATACCACGGCTAAGGGCTGTTCTAATTACATTGGTAACCAGTTTACCACCTCTGTTTACCCCCTCTGTGGTATATGACCAATATACCACAGCTAAGGGCTGTTCTAATTACATTGGTAACCAGTTTACCACCTCTGTTTACCCCCTCTGTGGTATATGACCAATATACCACGGCTAAGGGCTGTTCTAATTACGTTGGTAACCAGTTTACCACCTCTGTGGTATATGACCAATATACCACGGCTAAGGGCTGTTCTAATTACGTTGGTAACCAGTTTACCACCTCTGTTTACCACCTCTGTGGTATATGACCAATATACCACGGCTAAGGGCTGTTCTAATTACGTTGGTAACCAGTTTACCACCTCTGTTTACCACCTCTGTGGTATATGACCAATATACCACGGCTAAGGGCTGTATCCAGGCACTCCGCATTGTCTTAGAACAGCCCTTAGCCGTGGTATATTGGCCATATACCACACCCCCTCGTGCCTTATTGGTTAAGTGAAGACAAGAGATACAGTTAGTATTTTCTAGGTCTTACTTCCTGAAACATACTCTCACGTTAAGTACCCTACTGCACACAATGAAGGTATCCAAAGGCTGTTATAGAAATGCTTGTTTAGTTTGTGTTTTAGAATGATACATTGTACTACATTTGTTTAGCTAATGGTTTGACTGAAAACGTTCCTAATTTAGTATTATTTATGTACCGTATAAAAGGAACACATTATACAGATGTCTTGTGATTATAAATATATGTAGTTGTAGAGATGATTACTTCCAGGAGATGTGTTCAATAGATATTGTATCTTTGTCTAAAACACATTACAAAAACTCAAATGATACAACTCATTACAATGGTATCTGTTTTTGAAAGTAATCTTATTTTGTTATCATTTTATTTTCATGTTTTGTTTGATATCCTGTATTGATTCTAGAATAATATCAAGTAGAAATAAACCTTGTGAACTTATCCTGTCTCAGCCCTGTTGTAACACACAATTACATCTGCTATTATTCCATTGTAAGTTTCTGTTGTCTTTTGTCTTTGTAAATAAGCGACACAGCTTCAAAATGTGTACAACTATCATGTGGATCTTCAGGACGTTCATATCGTTGCATCCAGCTCCATCTAAACCTTTATATTACAACTATGATGTGGATCTCAGGACGTTCACATCGTTACATCCAGCTCCATCTAAACCTTTATATTACAACTATGATGTGGATCTCAGGACGTTCATATCGTTGCATCCAGCTCCATCTAAACCTTTATATTAGAACATGAAGGACGTTCACATCGTTGCATCCAGCTCCATCTAAACCTTTATATTACAACATGAAGGACGTTCACATCGTTGCATCCAGCTCCATCTAAACCTTTATATTACAACATGTGTCATCACCTCATAATGACGTTGTGCAAACAGTCTAGTTAAATAAAGAGACACACGATTCATCTAATTGTCAACTTTCATCTTTTCAGGGAAAGAAAATGCAGCGACAAAACAGAAGAGGAATAACGGAGACCTATTTCCGTGGGGAGCATAAGAGTATAGAAACCTTGAAAATGGTGACCCCACTAAGTTGTAGACGTCTTATTTCAAAAGACATTCCACTGTACCCCAAAGCTGACAAAGCGGAATTTCACGTGGACAAAGTCTGTCATGTAACCACTCCAACAGGCCTGACAGGAATCATGGCTTTGAGTGGATTTAAAGCAGGGCAAAGAGGGGGTTTCACATGGTGGGCTCTTCACATTACAGAAGGTGAAATTGAGGCAGCAGAGAATCGCTTCCTTGAAAAGGAACAGCTTTACTTTGACCCAACAATGGGTGAAGAAAAAAGACACAATCCATTCCTGAAGGAATTCACCACCTCCCCTGTCTTCCAAAAGGGATCTCGGTATGGGAACTTTAAGTTCACCTTCCCCTTGGAGGATCTCATGCAGATGTACACAGAGCAGTTCTGTGAGGGAGAGAAGCCTGTCCTGAGAGTCTATGAAACCGTGGTTTACAAGCAGGAGATCATGTACGTTGTGGTTGTCCACGGTGACAGTGCTATATAGGGACAGTGCTAGTGACAATACTACATAGGGACAGTGCTAGTGACAGTGCTATATGGGGACAGTGCTAGTGACAGTGCTATATGGGGACAGTGCTATATGGGGACAGTGCTCGTGACAGTGCTATATAGGGACAGTGCTAGTGACAATACTACATAGGGACAGTGCTAGTGACAGTGCTATATGGGGACAGTGCTCGTGACAATACTACATAGGGACAGTGCTATATAGGGACAGTGCTAGTGACAATACTACATAGGGACAGTGCTAGTAACAGTGCTATATAGGGACAGTGCTAGTGACAATACTACATAGGGACAGTGCTAGTGACAATACTACATAGGGACAGTGCTAGTGACAATACTACATAGGGACAGTGCTAGTAACAGTGCTATATGGGGACAGTGCTAGTAACAGTGCTATATAGGGACAGTGCTAGTAACAGTGCTATATAGGGACAGTGCTAGTGACAATACTACATAGGGACAGTGCTAGTGACAATACTACATAGGGACAGTGCTAGTAACAGTGCTATATGGGGACAGTGCTAGTAACAGTGCTACATAGGGACAGTGCTAGTAACAGTGCTATATGGGGACAGTGCTATATAGGGACAGTGCTAGTGACAATACTACATAGGGACAGTGCTAGTAACAGTGCTATATAGGGACAGTGCTAGTAACAGTGCTATATGGGGACAGTGCTAGTAACAGTGCTATATGGGGACAGTGCTAGTAACAGTGCTATATAGGGACAGTGCTAGTAACAGTGCTATATGGGGACAGTGCTAGTAACAGTGCTATATAGGGAGAGTGCTAGTAACAGTGCTATATAGGGACAGTGCTATATAGGGACAGTGCTAGTGACAATACTACATAGGGACAGTGCTAGTAACAGTGCTATATGGGGACAGTGCTAGTAACAGTGCTATATAGGGACAGTGCTAGTAACAGTGCTATATGGGGACAGTGCTATATAGGGACAGTGCTAGTGACAATACTACATAGGGACAGTGCTAGTAACAGTGCTATATGGGGACAGTGCTAGTAACAGTGCTATATAGGGACAGTGCTAGTAACAGTGCTATATGGGGACAGTGCTATATAGGGACAGTGCTAGTGACAATACTACATAGGGACAGTGCTAGTAACAGTGCTATATAGGGAGAGTGCTAGTAACAGTGCTATATAGGGACAGTGCTAGTAACAGTGCTATATGGGGACAGTGCTATATAGGGACAGTGCTAGTGACAATACTACATAGGGACAGTGCTAGTAACAGTGCTATATGGGGACAGTGCTAGTAACAGTGCTATATGGGGACAGTGCTAGTAACAGTGCTATATAGGGACAGTGCTAGTGACAATACTACATAGGGACAGTGCTAGTAACAGTGCTATATAGGGACAGTGCTAGTGACAATACTACATAGGGACAGTGCTAGTAACAGTGCTATATGGGGACAGTGCTAGTAACAGTGCTATATAGGGACAGTGCTAGTGACAATACTACATAGGGACAGTGCTAGTAACAGTGCTATATGGGGACAGTGCTAGTAACAGTGCTATATAGGGACAGTGCTAGTGACAATACTACATAGGGACAGTGCTAGTAACAGTGCTATATAGGGACAGTGCTAGTGACAATACTACATAGGGACAGTGCTAGTAACAGTGCTATATGGGGACAGTGCTAGTAACAGTGCTATATAGGGACAGTGCTATATAGGGACAGTGCTAGTAACAGTGCTATATAGGGACAGTGCTATATGGGGACAGTGCTAGTAACAGTGCTATATAGGGACAGTGCTATATAGGGACAGTGCTAGTAACAGTGCTATATAGGGACAGTGCTATATGGGGACAGTGCTAGTAACAGTGCTATATGGGGACAGTGCTAGTAACAGTGCTATATAGGGACAGTGCTAGTGACAGTGCTATATTTTTTATTTTTATTTTACCGTTATTTTACCAGGTAAGTTGACTGAGAACACGTTCTCATTTGCAGCAACGACCTGGGGAATAGTTACAGGGGAGAGGAGGGGGATGAATGAGCCAATTATAAACTGGGGATTATTAGGTGACCATGATGGTTTGAGGGCCAGATTGGGAATTTAGCCAGGACACCGGGGTTAACACCCCTACTCTTACGATAAGTGCCATGGGATCTTTAATGACCTCAGAGAGTCAGGACACCCGTTTAACGTCCCATCCGAAAGACGGCACCCTACACAGGGCAGTGTCCCCTATCACTGCCCTGGGGCATTGGGATATTTTTTAGACCAGAGGAAAGAGTGCCTCCTACTGGCCCTCCAACACCACTTCCAGCAGCATCTGGTCTCCCATCCAGGGACTGACCAGGACCGACCCTGCTTAGCTTCAGAAGCAAGCCAACAGTGGTATGCAGGGTGGTATGCTGCTGGCGATATAGGGACATTGCTAGTGACAATGCTATATGGGGACAGTTATAGGGACAGTTTTAGGGACAGTGCTAGGGACAGTGCTAGGGACAGTGCTAGGGACAGTTCGAGGGACAGTTCTAGAGACAGTTCTAGGGACAGTTCTAGGGACAGTGCTATATAGGGACAGTTCTAGGGACAGTTCTAGGGACAGTTCTAGGGACAGTTCTAGAGACAATGCTAGGGACAGTTCTAGGGACAGTTCTAGAGACAGTGCTAGGGACAGTTCTAGGGACAGTTCTAGGGACAGTTCCAGAGACAGTTCTAGGGACAGTGCTTTATAGGGACAGTTCTAGGGACAGTTCTAGGGACAGTGCTTTATAGGGACAGTTCTAGGAACAGTTCTAGGGACAGTTCTAGGGACAGTTCTAGGGACAGTGCTTTATATGGACAGTTCTAGGGACAGTTCTAGGGACAGTGCTAGGGACAGTGCTAGGGACAGTTCTAGGGACAGTGCTTTATAGGGACAGTTCTAGGGACAGTTCCAAGGACAGTTCTAGGGACAGTGCCATATAGGGACAGTTCTAGGGACAGTGCTAGTGCTGACAGTTCTCAGATAAAACTCTCTCTAGTCAGTTGAGAATGAGATGTGTATAAAGGGGCTCAATCACCAAACCCTGATAATGCTAGATAACTGTCAGAGTTTGTCTAGAGACAATGCTAGGGACAGTTCTAGGGACAGTTCTAGAGACAGTGCTAGGGACAGTTCTAGGGACAGTTCCAGAGACAGTGCTTTATAGGGACAGTTCTAGGGACAGTTCTAGGGACAGTGCTTTATAGGGACAGTTCTAGGGACAGTTCTAGGGACAGTTCTAGGGAGAGTTCTAGGGACAGTTCTAGGGACAATTCTAGGGACAATTCTAGGGACAGTTCTAGGGACAGTGCTTTATAGGGACAGTTCTAGGGACAGTTCTAGGGACAGTGCTAGGGACAGTGCTAGGGACAGTTCTAGGGACAGTGCTTTATAGGGACAGTTCTAGGGACAGTTCCAAGGACAGTTCTAGGGACAGTGCTATATAGGGACAGTTCTAGGGACAGTGCTAGTGCTGACAGTTCTCAGATAAAACTCTCTCTAGTCAGTTGAGAATGAGATGTGTATAAAGGGGCTCAATCACCAAACCCTGATAATGCTAGATAACTGTCAGAGTCTATCTAGAAGATAGAGAAGGAGTCAGGCGCAGGACACAGGCAAGAGTAAAAAACACTGTATTTACTCAATACAAGAACGTAACAAAAATCCCGTATAAAACAAGGACAAAACAGGACATAGAACTCCAACACACGAAAGACAATCACGCACAAAACAGAGAGGGAAACCAGAGGGTTAAATAAGGAACATAATTATGCAATGGGAACCAGACAAAACAAAAGGAAAATGAAACATGGATCGGTGGTAGTTAGAAAGCCGGTGACGTCGACCGCAGCCCGAACAAGGAGAGGGAACAACCGCAGCCCGAACAAGGAGAGGGAACGACCGCAGCCCGAACAAGGAGAGGGAACGACCGCAGCCCGAACAAGGAGAGGGAACGACCGCAGCCCGAACAAGGAGAGGGAACGACCGCAGCCCGAACAAGGAGAGGGAACGACCGCAGCCCGAACAAGGAGAGGGAACGACCGCAGCCCGAACAAGGAGAGGGAACGACCGCAGCCCGAACAAGGAGAGGGAACGACCGCAGCCCGAACAAGGAGAGGGAACGACCGCAGCCCGAACAAGGAGAGGGAACGACCGCAGCCCGAACAAGGAGAGGGAACGACCGCAGCCCGAACAAGGAGAGGGAACGACCGCAGCCCGAACAAGGAGAGGGAACGACCGCAGCCCGAACAAGGAGAGGGAACGACCGCAGCCCGAACAAGGAGAGGGAACGACCGCAGCCCGAACAAGGAGAGGGAACGACCGCAGCCCGAACAAGGAGAGGGAACGACCGCAGCCCGAACAAGGAGAGGGAACGACCGCAGCCCGAACAAGGAGGGAACGACCGCAGCCCGAACAAGGAGAGGGAACGACCGCAGCCCGAACAAGGAGAGGGAACGACCGCAGCCCGAACAAGGAGAGGAAACGACCGCAGCCCGAACAAGGAGAGGGAACAACCGCAGCCCGAACAAGGAGAGGGAACAACCGCATCCCGAACAAGGAGAGGAAACAACCGCAGCCCGAACAAGGAGAGGAAACAACCGCAGCTCGAACAAGGAGAGGGAACAACCGCAGCCGAACAAGGAGAGGGAACAACCGCAGCCCGAACAAGGAGAGGGAACAACCGCAGCCCGAACAAGGAGAGGGAACAACCGCAGCCCGAACAAGGAGAGGAAACAACCGCAGCCCGAACAAGGAGAGGGAACAACTTCGGTGGAAGTCGTGACAATTACTAAATTGCCTGTCAAAACTGTGCTACATTATAAACATTGTAAACATGTTTTTCCTTTCTTGTTGTTTGCTGATGTCTACTATATCTAATAACATGCAGTGTATAAATATATGTGTTAATGAATTTACCATTCCATTCCATATACTTTAGTCTTCAACTCTGTAATGATTTACATAGCAGAAGACTGGGCTGACTTTGGTTTCCCACCTTTTATGTTCATAATACTATAGTGAATAATACAGAGAATGGGGCAAACTGGTCCAGTTCTGATGAAAACCCTCCTTTGTGTCGTATGTTAATGTTTAATGATGTCAAATAAAACATGTTAACCACCCATTGACTATTTTAGATTGATGTTTTACAGACATGAACATTTTTTCCTGAATAGAAAAACAGATAAGTTGAAATGGTTATTGACATCTTCTTCAATGGACAGAGAGGTGTAACCCTGTTTCAATGGTTATTGACATCTTCACTGGACAGAGAGGTGTAATCCTGTTTCAATGGTTATTGACATCTTCTTCACTGGGCAGAGAGGTGTAACCCTGTTTCAATGGTTATTGACATCTTCACTGGACAGAGAGGTGTAACCCTGTTTCAATGGTTATTGACATCTTCTTCACTGGGCAGAGAGGTGTAATCCTGTTTCAATGGTTATTGACATCTTCTTCACTGGACAGAGAGGTGTAATCCTGTTTCAATGGTTATTGACATCTTCTTCACTGGGCAGAGAGGTGTAACCCTGTTTCAATGGTTATTGACATCTTCACTGGACAGAGAGGTGTAACCCTGTTTCAATGGTTATTGACATCTTCTTCACTGGGCAGAGAGGTGTAATCCTGTTTCAATGGTTATTGACATCTTCTTCACTGGACAGAGAGGTGTAATCCTGTTTCAATGGTTATTGACATCTTCTTCACTGGACAGAGAGGTGTAACCCTCGTTCAATGGTTATTGACATCTTCTTCACTGGACAGAGAGGTGTAACCCTGTTTCAATGGTTATTGACATCTTCTTCACTGGACAGAGAGGTGTAACCCTGGTTCAATGGTTATTGACATCTTCTTCACTGGACAGAGAGGTGTAATCCTGTTTCAATGGTTATTGACATCTTCTTCACTGGGCAGAGGGTCTGTTCACTCATCCTGATGCCACTGCTACTATGTGCTGGTTTCTTGCTCTACATTGATGCTCCTGCTACTATGTGCTGGTTTCTTGCTCTGCATTGATGCTCCTGCTACTATGTGCTGGTTTCTTGCTCTACATTGATGCTCCTGCTACTATGTGCTGGTTTCTTGCTCTGCATTGATGCTCCTGCTACTATGTGCTGGTTTCTTGCTCTACATTGATGCTCCTGCTACTATGTGCTGGTTTCTTGCTCTACATTGATGCTCCTGCTACTATGTGCTGGTTTCTTGCTCTGCATTGATGCTCCTGCTACTATGTGCTGGTTTCTTGCTCTGCATTGATGCTCCTGCTACTATGTGCTGGTTTCGTGCTCTACATTGATGCTCCTGCTACTATGTGCTGGTTTCTTGTTCTACATTGATGCTCCTGCTACTATGTGCTGGTTTCTTGCTCTACATTGATGCTCCTGCTACTATGTCCTGGTTTCTTGCTCTACATTGATGCTCCTGCTACTATGTGCTGGATTCTTGCTCTACATTGATGCTCCTGCTACTATGTGCTGGTTTCTTCCTCTACATTGATGCTCCTGCTACTATGTGCTGGTTTCTTGCTCTACATTGATGCTCCTGCTACTATGTGCTGGTTTTTTGCTCTACATTGATGCTCCTGCTACTATGTGCTGGTTTCTCTCTCTACATTGATGCTCCTGCTACTATGTGCTGGTTTCTTGCTCTACATTGATGCTCCTGCTACTATGTGCTGGTTTCTCTCTCTACATTGATGCTCCTGCTACTATGTGCTGGTTTCTTGCTCCCACCACCACCCCAGCCTCTAACTGTTGGTTTCTATGCTCCTGCCGGGGGGATTGGTAGAGTTTACTGCACTCACTGCTTGTAGGTAGTTTTATATAATGACGTTTTCCTTGGGCAGTGAGAAACCCTGAAGGAGCAGAGACTATATCACAAGCACTTGCATTATTCATCCTTTAATGAACGGTTAAACATATTTCTATGTTCTGTTTCCTTTCTGAAATAAACTCTAAACTAAACTAAACTAAATCCAGTAGAAACCATCCCAGACAACTATAGTCATTGATATTCAATAGAAGCTATGAGTTATGTGCTCACCGTTTTACAGCTGCTGTACCATGAAGCTGGGAATGTACTGGTACGCAGCACCTCAAAGGCCTTGCTTCAGGGCATGGTGGCAGTGTGTGGCATGTGACATCAGATTACATTACAGTCATGATTACAGCTTGATTATAAAGAGTCTTCCTGCAGGGTTAGAACTGTGCATACCGTGCCCTCTCTCTCCTAGACATCACTCCCAGCTTGTGTACTTCCACACCCCTGTCTGTACTTTCTGTAGAGGCTGGAGACCTAACTAATGGTTAATGTGGGTAGCAGGGAGGTCTGACCTACAGGGGGAGACCAGGGGAGAAAACATGACCAGGAGATGAGGACCAGAGAGGGACTGCTGGGAGAAAACAAGACCAGGAGATGAGGACCAGAGAGGGACTGCTGGGAGAAAACAAGACCAGGAGATGAGGACCAGAGAGGGACTGCTGGGAGAAAACATGACCAGGAGATGAGGACCAGAGAGGGACTGCTGGGAGAAAACATGACTGGGGTTAGAGGACCAGAGAGGGACTGCTGGGAGAAAACATGGCTGGGGTTAGAGGACCAGAGAGGGACTGCGGGGAGAAAACATGACCAGGAGATGAGGACCAGAGAGGGACTGCAGGACGACAGAATTGCCGGGGGTGGGTTCGAGAGGCAGGGGTCCTACACTGGGTTGAGTCCTGAGGAAGACCAGAGAGTGTCTGCAGGATGACAGAATTGCCGGGGGTGGGTTCGAGAGGCAGGGGTCCTACACTGGGTTGAGTCCTGAGGAAGACCAGAGAGTGTCTGCAGGATGACAGAATTGCCGGGGGTGGGTTCGAGAGGCAGGGGTCCTACACTGGGTTGAGTCCTGAGGAAGACCAGAGAGTGTCTGCAGGATGACAGAATTGCCGGGGGTGGGTTCGAGAGGCAGGGGTCCTACACTGGGTTGAGTCCTGAGGAAGACCAGAGAGTGTCTGCAGGATGACAGAATTGCCGGGGGTGGGTTCGAGAGGCAGGGGTCCTACACTGGGTTGAGTCCTGAGGAAGACCAGAGAGTGTCTGCAGGATGACAGAATTGCCGGGGGTGGGTTCGAGAGGCAGGGGTCCTACACTGGGTTGAGTCCTGAGGAAGACCAGAGAGTGTCTGCAGGATGACAGAATTGCCGGGGGTGGGTTCGAGAGGCAGGGGTCCTACACTGGGTTGAGTCCTGAGGAAGACCAGAGAGTGTCTGCAGGATGACAGAATTGCCGGGGGTGGGTTCGAGAGGCAGGGGTCCTACACTGGGTTGAGTCCTGAGGAAGACCAGAGAGTGTCTGCAGGATGACAGAATTGCCGGGGGTGGGTTCGAGAGGCAGGGGTCCTACACTGGGTTGAGTCCTGAGGAAGACCAGAGAGGGACTGCAGGACCACAGAATTGCCGGGGGTGGGTTCGAGAGGCAGGGGTCCTACACTGGGTTGAGTCCTGAGGAAGACCAGAGAGTGTCTGCAGGATGACAGAATTGCCGGGGGTGGGTTCGAGAGGCAGGGGTCCTACACTGGGTTGAGTCCTGAGGAAGACCAGAGAGTGTCTGCAGGATGACAGAATTGCCGGGGGCGGGTTCGAGAGGCAGGGGTCCTACACTGGGTTGAGTCCTGAGGAAGACCAGAGAGTGTCTGCAGGACGACAGAATTGCTGGGGGTGGGTTCGAGAGGCAGGGGTCCTACACTGGGTTGAGTCCTGAGGAAGACCAGAGAGTGTCTGCAGGATGACAGAATTGCCGGGGGTGGGTTCGAGAGGCAGGGGTCCTACACTGGGTTGAGTCCTGAGGAAGACCAGAGAGTGTCTGCAGGACGACAGAATTGCTGGGGGTGGGTTCGAGAGGCAGGGGTCCTACACTGGGTTGAGTCCTGAGGAAGAGAGGTTTATATGTAGATGTTAATTTGATCACTCTTTAGTTGAAGAGAATTTCCCTGGAATTGCAGATGAGCTCTATGATTTACATACATTCACTAAACACACTAATACAAGGTTGTGTTAATGGGTGATTTACATACATTCACTAAACACACTAATACAATGTTAATGGAGATTTACATTCATTCACTAAACACACTAATACAAGGTTATGTATCCTCTATTTATATAGTTATATAGAGGGTTGGAAGAGGTGGGTTTGGATGAGGTGAATGGAAGGAGTTATATAGAGGGTTGGAAGAGGTAGGTTTGGATGAGGTGAATGGGGAGGAGTTATATAGAGGGTTGGAAGAGGTGGGTTTGGATGAGGTGAATGGAACGAGTTATATAGAGGGTTGGAAGAGGTGGGTTTGGATGAGGTGAATGGGAAGGAGTTATGTAGAGGGTTGGAAGAGGTGGGTTTGGATGAGGTGAATGGAAGGAGTTATATAGAGGGTTGGAAGAGGTGGGTTTGGATGAGGTGGGTTTGGATGAGGTGAATGGGGAGGAGTTATATAGAGGGTTGGAAGAGGTGGGTTTGGATGAGGTGAATGGGGAGGAGTTATATAGAGGGTTGGAAGAGGTGGGTTTGGATGAGGTGAATGGAAGGAGTTATATAGAGGGTTGGAAGAGGTGGGTTTGGATGAGGTGAATGGGGAGGAGTTATATAGAGGGTTGGAAGAGGTGGGTTTGGATGAAGTGAATGGAAGGAGTTATATAGAGGGTTGGAAGAGGTGGGTTTGGATGAGGTGAATGGACGGAGTTATATAGAGGTTTGGAAGAGGTGGGTTTGGATGAGGTGAATGGAAGGAGTTATATAGAGGGTTGGAAGAGGTGGGTTTGGATGAGGTGAATGGGAAGGAGTTATATAGAGGGTTGGAAGAGGTGGGTTTGGATGAGGTGGGATTGGATGAGGTGAATGGGGAGGAGTTATATAGAGGGTTGGAAGAGGTGGGTTTGGATGAGGTGAATGGGAAGGAGTTATATAGAGGGTTGGAATGTTGGGTTTGGATGAGGTGAATGGGAGGAGTTATATAGAGGGTTGGAAGAGGTGGGTTTGGATGAGGTGAATGGAAGGAGTTATATAGAGGGTTGGATGAGGTGGGTTTGGATGAGGTGAATGGAAGGAGTTATATAGATTGTTGGAAGAGGTGGGTCTGGATGAGGTGAATGGAAGGAGTTATATAGAGGGTTGGAAGAGGTGGGTTTGGATGAGGTGAATGGGAAGGAGTTATATAGAGGGTTAGAAGAGGTGGGTTTGGATGAGGTGAATGGGGAGGAGTTATATAGAGGGTTGGAAGAGGTGGGTTTGGATGAGGTGAATGGGAAGGAGTTATATAGAGGGTTGGAAGAGGTGGGTTTGGATGAGGTGAATGGGAAGGAGTTATATAGAGGGTTGGAAGAGGTGGGTTTGGATGAGGTGAATGGGAGGAGTTATATAGAGGGTTGGAAGTGGTGGGTTTGGATGAGGTGAATGGAAGGAGTTATATTGAGGGTTGGAAGAGGTGGGATTGGATGAGGTGAATGGAAGGAGTTATATAGAGGGTTGTTATATAGAGGGTTGGAAGAGGTGGGTCTGGATGAGGTGAATGGAAGGAGTTATATAGAGGGTTGGAAGAGGTGGGTTTGGATGAGGTGGGATTGGATGAGGTGAATGGGGAGGAGTTATATAGAGGGTTGGAAGAGGTGGGTTTGGATGAGGTGAATGGGAAGGAGTTATATAGAGGGTTGGAATGTTGGGTTTGGATGAGGTGAATGGGAGGAGTTATATAGAGGGTTGGAAGAGGTGGGTTTGGATGAGGTGAATGGAAGGAGTTATATAGATTGTTGGAAGAGGTGGGTCTGGATGAGGTGAATGGAAGGAGTTATATAGAGGGTTGGAAGAGGTGGGTTTGGATGAGGTGAATGGGAAGGAGTTATATAGAGGGTTAGAAGAGGTGGGTTTGGATGAGGTGAATGGGGAGGAGTTATATAGAGGGTTGGAAGAGGTGGGTTTGGATGAGGTGAATGGGAAGGAGTTATATAGAGGGTTGGAAGAGGTGGGTTTGGATGAGGTGAATGGGAAGGAGATGGTTGGAAGAGGTGGGTTCGGATGAGGTGAATGGGAGGAGTTATATAGAGGGTTGGAAGTGGTGGGTTTGGATGAGGTGAATGGAAGGAGTTATATTGAGGGTTGGAAGAGGTGGGATTGGATGAGGTGAATGGAAGGAGTTATATAGAGGGTTGTTATATAGAGGGTTGGAAGAGGTGGGTCTTGATGAGGAGAATGGAAGGAGTTATATAGAGGGTTGGAAGAGGTGGGTTTGGATGAGGTGAATGGGAAGGAGTTATATAGAGGGTTGGAAGAGGTGGGTTTGGATGAGGTGAATGGGGAGGAGTTATATAGAGGGTTGGAAGAGGTGGGTTTGGATGAGGTGAATGGGAAGGAGTTATATAGAGGGTTGGAAGAGGTGGGTTTGGATGAGGTGAATGGGAAGGAGTTATATAGAGGGTTAGAAGAGGTGGGTTTGGATGAAGTGAATGGGGAGGAGTTATATAGAGGGTTGGATGAGGTGGGTTTGGATGAGGTGAATGGAATGAGTTATATAGAGGGTTGGAAGAGGTGGGTTTGGATGAGGTGAATGGAAGGAGTTATATAGAGGGTTGGAAGAGGTGGGTTTGGATGAGGTGAATGGGGAGGAGTTATATAGAGGGTTGGAGAGGTGGGTTTGGATGAGGTGAATGGGAAGGAGTTATATAGAGGGTTAGAAGAGGTGGGTCTGGATGAGGTGAATGGGGAGGAGTTATATAGAGGGTTGGAAGAGGTGGGTTTGGATGAGGTGAATGGGAAAGAGTTATATAGAGGGTTGGAAGAGGTGGGTTTGGATGAGGTGAATGGGAAGGAGTTATATAGAGGGTTGGAAGAGGTGGGTTTGGATGAGGTGAATGGGAAGGAGTTATATAGGGGGTTGGAAGAGGTGGGTTTGGATGAGGTGAATGGAAGGAGTTATATAGAGGGTTGGAAGAGGTGGGTTTGGATGAGGTGAATGGAAGGAGTTATATAGAGGGTTGGAAGAGGTGGGTTTGGATGAGGTGAATGGAAGGAGTTATATAGAGGGTTGGAAGAGGTGGGTTTGGATGAGGTGGGTTTGGATGAGGTGAATGGGGAGGAGTTATATAGAGGGTTGGAAGAGGTGGGTTTGGATGAGGTGAATGGGGAGGAGTTATATAGAGGGTTGGAAGAGGTGGGTTTGGATGAGGTGAATGGAAGGAGTTATATAGAGGGTTGGAAGAGGTGGGTTTGGATGAGGTGAATGGGGAGGAGTTATATAGAGGGTTGGAAGAGGTGGGTTTGGATGAAGTGAATGGAAGGAGTTATATAGAGGGTTGGAAGAGGTGGGTTTGGATGAGGTGAATGGACGGAGTTATATAGAGGTTTGGAAGAGGTGGGTTTGGATGAGGTGAATGGAAGGAGTTATATAGAGGGTTGGAAGAGGTGGGTTTGGATGAGGTGAATGGGAAGGAGTTATATAGAGGGTTGGAAGAGGTGGGTTTGGATGAGGTGGGATTGGATGAGGTGAATGGGGAGGAGTTATATAGAGGGTTGGAAGAGGTGGGTTTGGATGAGGTGAATGGGAAGGAGTTATATAGAGGGTTGGAATGTTGGGTTTGGATGAGGTGAATGGGAGGAGTTATATAGAGGGTTGGAAGAGGTGGGTTTGGATGAGGTGAATGGAAGGAGTTATATAGAGGGTTGGATGAGGTGGGTTTGGATGAGGTGAATGGAAGGAGTTATATAGATTGTTGGAAGAGGTGGGTCTGGATGAGGTGAATGGAAGGAGTTATATAGAGGGTTGGAAGAGGTGGGTTTGGATGAGGTGAATGGGAAGGAGTTATATAGAGGGTTAGAAGAGGTGGGTTTGGATGAGGTGAATGGGGAGGAGTTATATAGAGGGTTGGAAGAGGTGGGTTTGGATGAGGTGAATGGGAAGGAGTTATATAGAGGGTTGGAAGAGGTGGGTTTGGATGAGGTGAATGGGAAGGAGTTATATAGAGGGTTGGAAGAGGTGGGTTTGGATGAGGTGAATGGGAGGAGTTATATAGAGGGTTGGAAGTGGTGGGTTTGGATGAGGTGAATGGAAGGAGTTATATTGAGGGTTGGAAGAGGTGGGATTGGATGAGGTGAATGGAAGGAGTTATATAGAGGGTTGTTATATAGAGGGTTGGAAGAGGTGGGTCTGGATGAGGTGAATGGAAGGAGTTATATAGAGGGTTGGAAGAGGTGGGTTTGGATGAGGTGGGATTGGATGAGGTGAATGGGGAGGAGTTATATAGAGGGTTGGAAGAGGTGGGTTTGGATGAGGTGAATGGGAAGGAGTTATATAGAGGGTTGGAATGTTGGGTTTGGATGAGGTGAATGGGAGGAGTTATATAGAGGGTTGGAAGAGGTGGGTTTGGATGAGGTGAATGGAAGGAGTTATATAGATTGTTGGAAGAGGTGGGTCTGGATGAGGTGAATGGAAGGAGTTATATAGAGGGTTGGAAGAGGTGGGTTTGGATGAGGTGAATGGGAAGGAGTTATATAGAGGGTTAGAAGAGGTGGGTTTGGATGAGGTGAATGGGGAGGAGTTATATAGAGGGTTGGAAGAGGTGGGTTTGGATGAGGTGAATGGGAAGGAGTTATATAGAGGGTTGGAAGAGGTGGGTTTGGATGAGGTGAATGGGAAGGAGATGGTTGGAAGAGGTGGGTTCGGATGAGGTGAATGGGAGGAGTTATATAGAGGGTTGGAAGTGGTGGGTTTGGATGAGGTGAATGGAAGGAGTTATATTGAGGGTTGGAAGAGGTGGGATTGGATGAGGTGAATGGAAGGAGTTATATAGAGGGTTGTTATATAGAGGGTTGGAAGAGGTGGGTCTTGATGAGGAGAATGGAAGGAGTTATATAGAGGGTTGGAAGAGGTGGGTTTGGATGAGGTGAATGGGAAGGAGTTATATAGAGGGTTGGAAGAGGTGGGTTTGGATGAGGTGAATGGGGAGGAGTTATATAGAGGGTTGGAAGAGGTGGGTTTGGATGAGGTGAATGGGAAGGAGTTATATAGAGGGTTGGAAGAGGTGGGTTTGGATGAGGTGAATGGGAAGGAGTTATATAGAGGGTTAGAAGAGGTGGGTTTGGATGAAGTGAATGGGGAGGAGTTATATAGAGGGTTGGATGAGGTGGGTTTGGATGAGGTGAATGGAATGAGTTATATAGAGGGTTGGAAGAGGTGGGTTTGGATGAGGTGAATGGAAGGAGTTATATAGAGGGTTGGAAGAGGTGGGTTTGGATGAGGTGAATGGGGAGGAGTTATATAGAGGGTTGGAGAGGTGGGTTTGGATGAGGTGAATGGGAAGGAGTTATATAGAGGGTTAGAAGAGGTGGGTCTGGATGAGGTGAATGGGGAGGAGTTATATAGAGGGTTGGAAGAGGTGGGTTTGGATGAGGTGAATGGGAAAGAGTTATATAGAGGGTTGGAAGAGGTGGGTTTGGATGAGGTGAATGGGAAGGAGTTATATAGAGGGTTGGAAGAGGTGGGTTTGGATGAGGTGAATGGGAAGGAGTTATATAGGGGGTTGGAAGAGGTGGGTTTGGATGAGGTGAATGGAAGGAGTTATATAGAGGGTTGGAAGAGGTGGGTTTGGATGAGGTGAATGGAATGAGTTATATAGAGGGTTGGAAGAGGTGGGTTTGGATGAGGTGAATGGGAAGGAGTTATATAGAGGGTTGGAAGAGGTGGGTTTGGATGAGGAGAATGGGAAGGAGTTATATAGAGGGTTGGAAGAGGTGGGTTTGGATGAAGTGAATGGGAAGGAGTTATATAGGGGGTTGGAAGAGGTGCGTTTGGATGAGGTGAATGGGAAGGAGTTATATAGGGGGGGTGTCAAGGTTTTATATAAAGATACATTGAAAAATAGAAAAGACACTCCTTGGAGGGTAAAACTGGGCCTTGATGACAAGGTAAAGCCAGCATGGAGAGCACTGTACAAGCCACCGTTACTAAAGGGGACTGGTGATATGTAATGGAGGGTGTTGATGACAAGGTAACCACCGTTACTAAAGGGGACTGGTGATATGTAATGGAGGGTGATGATGACAAGGTAACTACCGTTACTAAAGGGGACTGGTGATATGTAATGGAGGGTGATGATGACAAGGTAAAGCCAGCATGTAGAGCACTGTACAAGCCACCGTTACTAAAGGGGACTGGTGATATGTAATGGAGGGCCTTGATGACAAGGTAAAGCCAGCATGGAGAGCACTGTACAAGCCACCGTTACTAAAGGGGACTGGTGATATGTAATGGAGGGTGTTGATGACAAGGTAACACCGTTACTAAAGGGGACTGGTGATATGTAATGGAGGGTGTTGATGACAAGGTAACCACCGTTACTAAAGGGGACTGGTGATATGTAATGGAGGGTGTTGATGACAAGGTAACACCGTTACTAAAGGGGACTGGTGATATGTAATGGAGGGTGTTGATGACAAGGTAACCACCTTTACTAAAGGGGACTGGTGATATGTAATGGAGGGTGATGATGACAAGGTAAAGCCATAATGGAGAACACTGTACAAGCCACCGTTACTAAAGGGGACTGGTGATATGTAATGGAGGGTGTTGATGACAAGGTAACCACCGTTACTAAAGGGGACTGGTGATATGTAATGGAGTGTGTTTATGTCAAGGTAAAGACAGCATGGAGAGCACTGTACAAGCCACCGTTACTAAAGGGGACTGGTGATATGTAATGGAGGGTGATACATGGCATCATTGCAGTTAATGCTTTTGTTTCTGTCATTAACTCAAGATGGATGTCCTTTATGTAATATAAGAGAAACAATGTTTCCCTGTTTTATGGAGTGTGAGAGGATAAAGACTCTCTTTGAAATACTAGAGTCTTTGTTTACAGCTGTAGGGGAGATTTTCAATAACACTGTTTATATTTTGGGGTTTCAATATAGTAAGATACAGAAACTACAATGTCAAATGTTACATTTTATTTTGGGTCAAGATGATAAACAGAGGATCCATCTAAAACAGTATAAAACAAGATGATAAACAGAGGATCCATCTAAAACAGTATAAAACAAGATGATAAACAGAGGATACATCTAAAACAGTATAAAACAAGATGATAAACAGAGGATCCATCTAAAACAGTATAAAACAAGATGATAAACAGAGGATCCATCTAAAACAGTATAAAACAAGATGATAAACAGAGGATCCATCTAAAACAGTATAAAACAAGATGATAAACAGAGGATCCATCTAAAACAGTATAAAACAAGATGATAAACAGAGGATCCATCTAAAACAGTATAAAACAAGATGATAAACAGAGGATCCATCTAAAACAGTATAAAACAAGATGATAAACAGAGGATCCATCTAAAACAGTATAAAACAAGATGATAAACAGAGGATCCATCTAAAACAGTATAAAACAAGATGATAAACAGAGGATCCATCTAAAACAGTATAAAACAAGATGATAAACATAGGATCCATCTAAAACAAGATGATAAACAGAGGATCCATCTAAAACAGTATAAAACAAGATGATAAACAGAGGATCCATCTAAAACAGTATAAAACAAGATGATAAACAGAGGATCCATCTAAAACAGTATAAAACAAGATGATAAACAGAGGATCCATCTAAAACAGTATAAAACAAGATGATAAACAGAGGATCCATCTAAAACAGTATAAAACAAGTGCAGTATGTTCTGAGAATGTTACTTTAACGTCAACTCATAACGTCACACTATAACTTCATGGGAGTCTTGTGGAAAGACTGCATGTTGTTTTGGGTGGATTGAGTGACGTCTTCATCAACATTTGCAGCATATTCCTGTAATATTTTCACCTCTTGTCAGACGCCAACAGTCTAGTCGGCTGCAGACATTCATAATATTTTCACCTCTGTGTTTGTGGGACTTGGTGCTGTTTGTTCTCAATCAGAAATGATGGTCCTCATTTGAAGGTCCTGTGTCCTTACAATTATAGGAAGATGCGTATGTGTGTGTCCAGTGTGTGTGTGTGTGTGTGTGTGTGTGTGTGTGTGTGTGTGTGTGTGTGTGTGTGTGTGTGTGTGTGTGTGTGTGTGTGTGTGTGTGTGTGAGTTCAGTGTGTGTGAGTTCAGTGTGTGTGAGTTCAGTGTGTGTGTCCAGTGTGTGTGTGTCCAGTGTGTGAGTGTACAGTGTCTTTGTGTCCAGTGTGTCCAGTGTGTGTGTGTGTCCAGTGTGTGTGTGTGTCAGTGTGTGTGTGTTTCCAGTGTGTTTGTGTCCAGTGGGTGTGTGTGAGTGTAGTGTGTGTCAGTTTGTGTGTCGGTGTGTATGTGTGTGTGTCCAGTGTGTATTTGTCCTGTCTGTGTGCTCTGTTTGTGTGTGTCCTGTGTGTGAGTCCAGTGTGTTTTTGTGTGTGTGTTTGTGTGTGTATGTGTGTGTGTGTGTGTGTGTGTGTGTGTGTGTGTGTGTGTGTGTGTGTGTGTGTGTGTGTGTGTGTGTTTGTGTGTGTTTGTGTGTGTGTGTCAATGTGTGTGTGTGTGTGTGTGTGTGTGTCCAGTATGTGTGTGTGTTTGTGTGTGTCAATGTGTGTGTGTGTGTGTGTGTGTCCAGTATGTGTGTGTCCAGGTTAATATTTACAGAGATACTGAGGAGTCATAATAAACCCAAAACCCTGGATAGAGGGGCTCAGTGAATGTGGAGGTGAATGTGATCAGGTGGGTCAGTGTGTCAGAGGAGGCTCTATAGAAGGACAGAGTTCCGGCTGGCCAGTCCAGATACACTCCTACTCTGTGGGAGCTGGAGGAGGGGACGTCTATGGTAGTGGGATTCTTATTGTGCCTGGCAGTGTAACGTTTGTCAGAGCAGGTCAGACTCCAGGACTTGTCATTGTATCCAAGACAACAGTCATTACCCCTTCCTCTCCTGCTGATTCCTTTATATGTCACTCCTATATCAGCCCTTCTCCCACTCCACTCTACCTCCCAGTAACAGCGCCCAGTCAGACCCTCTCTGCACAGCACCTGTCTACAGTCCTTAAATCTCTCTGGGTGATCAGGATACGGCTGCTTCTCTCTCCTCCCTGTCACCTTTCTGTTCTCCTCAGACAAAGAGAGCAGTCTGTTTACTGTGTTTGGGTCCAGTGTGAGATCACAGACATCTGATGGATGAAACCAGACACAATATTAGAAATCATCATCATTCACATTCGAATGTTAACTCACTTTTCACTAATTCATTTAATGTAGATGTTTCTAGGTATCAAAAGGAGAAGTTAAGGTAACTTGAGACTTGTAGAATGATCATATGTTATACTGTATGGTAATATAAAACACACTAATTCACAAGAATTACACACACACACACAACCACACACACACACACACACACACACATTGTCAAAGCAACTCTTTGTAAACGTTGGTGTCCCTGATTTCTGCTTCTGTAGAACTACAGCTGATATTTAATATGACCAAGTCAGTAATGATGGTGGTCTTTGACTTTGACTTAACTTGAATTAAGACTTATTCTTAGTCATATTCTTCACAGCAGTCAACACTCACATTTTCTAAGCCCAGGTTTCATTGTGTACTCTCCACCATGTTCCACACTGTAGCGGTAAGCAGAAGAACAGACAGTCATTGAGGGATACACCTGAACTCTCTCTCACACACACATACTGGACACACACTCACTGGACACACACACAGTCAGCATATACCTTTGTCCTGGTGGTAAGAATGTTTGTATTAATGAGCCTGATAAGTCAAACATGTCTGATTTGAACATTGACATAAACCCTCTACATACTTGAGTTTCTCCAGTCTGCAGTGTGGATCCTCCAGTCCAGCAGAGAGCAGTCTGACTCCTGAGTCTCCTGGGTGATTGTAGCTCAGGTCCAGCTCTCTCAGGTGTGAGGGGTTTGACCTCAGAGCTGAGACCAGAGAAGCACAGCCTTCCTCTGTGACTAGACAGCGTGACAGACTGCAAAGAGTCAAATCATACTAAAATCACACTGATATTCTTTGGTGGTGAAAATAGTGGCAGTATATATTTTTTCTAATATTCAGATATATCAGTGTCCTGAAACTTGCCATATCTATTCATAAATGAATGAATGTATCATTATTATAAATGATCATAATATTACTTGTCGAGAGAAAAATGTATAGTACAAATATTTGAGTAGACTGACCAGACCAGTTTAAAAAGCAGTATCAGTCAAAAGACAGACAGTGAGGTATCAGATTTAGATTGTATTGAGTATACAGTCCACACCATATCTATTTTGACAGTGAAGCTAACATTTTAAATGTGTCTCTATACTCCAACATTTTGGCTTTCAGATCAAATGTTTCATATGAGGTGACAGTATATAATGTCACCTTTATTTGAGGGTATTTTAATACATATCTGTTTCACCATTTAGAAATTAAAGCACTTTATGTATCTAGTACCCCTATTTGAAGAAGTCATAATTTTTCTGAACAATTCACTCATAGTGTATTAAAGTAGTCAAAAGTTTAATATTTGGTCTGATATTCAAAGTTAAAGAACCTCTCACCATTACCAATAACAGAGGCTACAACAAAACATGCTAACCTCTCACCATTACCAATAACAGAGGCTACAACAAAACATGCTAACCTCTCACCATTACCAATAACAGAGGCTACAACAAAACATGTTAACCTCTCACCATTACCAATAACAGAGACTACAACAAAACATGTTAACCTCTCACCATTACCAATAACAGAGGCTACAACAAAACATGCTAACCTCTCACCATTACCAATAACAGATGCTACAACAAAACATGCTAACCTCTCACCATTACCAATAACAGAGGCTACAACAAAACATGGTAAGCTCTCACCATTACCAATAACAGAGACTACAACAAAACATGCTAACCTCTCACCATTACCAATAACAGAGACTACAACAAAACATGCTAACCTCTCACCATTACCAATAACAGAGGCTACAACAAACCATACTAACCTCTCACCATTACCAATAACAGAGGCTACAACAAAACATGCTAACCTCTCACCATTACCAATAACAGAGGCTACAACAAAACATGCTAACCTCTCACCATTACCAATAACAGAGACTACAACAAAACATGCTAACCTCTCACCATTACCAATAACAGAGGGGGTATGATCTTTGTGCCTCTATAACTTTGTTATTAGTCATTATTCACGATTCATTCATGATTATTCATAATCATGGTAGCATCCACGTGAATGTTGAAGTGTTCAGAAACATCTTCTATTCTTACTGACAATACAAGTGAAGTGACTCCAAAATGACAGGACATTATTCACCATTGTAACGCTCGTCTAAGTCGTCCTCCTCATCTGACGAGGAGAGGCGAGAATCGGACCAAAATGCAGCGGGTGATGAATACATGATGAATTTATTTAGACAAGACGAAACACGAAGTACACTTGAATGAATTACAAAATAACAAAAACGACGTAGACCGACCTGAACATGAGAACTTACATAAAACGAAGAACGCACAAACAGGAACAGACTAGACAAACGAAACAGTCCCGTGTGGTACAAACACTGACACGGAAGACAATCACCTACAAAGAAACAGTGAGAACAGCCTACCTTAATATGGTTCTCAATCAGAGGAAACGTCAAACACCTGCCCCTGATTGAGAACCATATAAGGCTAATTAACCATGAACCTAAACAAGAAACAAATAACATAGAATGCCCACCCCAACTCACGCCCTGACCATACTAAACAAATACAAAAACAACAGAAAACAGGTCAGGAACGTGACAGACCCCCCCCCCCCCCCTCAAGGTGCGAACTCCGGGCGCACCACCTAAAAATCTAGGGGAGGGTCTGGGTTGGCATCTGTCTGCGGTGGCGGCTCCGGCGCAGGACGAGGACACCACTCCACCATTGTCTTTGTCCCCCTCCTTAGCGTCCTTTGAGTAGCGACCCTCGCCCCCGACCCTGGTCTAGGAACCTTCACAAAGGTCCCCCCTAGATAGAGGAGATATCTCAGGACAGAGAGGTAGCTCAGGACAGAAAGGTAGCCCAGGACAGAGAGGTAGCCCAGGACAGAGAGGTAGCTCAGGACAGAGAGGTAGCTCAGGACAGAAAGGTAGCCCAGGACAGAGAGGTAGCCCAGGACAGAGAGGTAGCTCAGGACAGAGAGGTAGCTCAGGACAGAGAGGTAGCTCAGGACAGAGAGGTAGCCCAGGACAGAGAGGTAGCCCAGGACAGAGAGGTAGCTCAGGACAGAGAGGTAGCTCAGGACAGAGGGGTAGCTCAGGACAGAGGGGCAACTCCGGACTGAAAGGCAGCTCCGGACAGAGAGGCAGCTCTGGACTGAATGGTCGCTCCGGACTAGTGGCAGCTCCGGACTGGAGGGCAGCTCATGACTGGAGGGCAGCTCATGACTGGAGGGCAGCTCATGACTGGAGAGCAGCTCATGACTGGAGGGCAGCTCATGACTGGAGGGCAGCTCATGACTGGAGGAAGGCTCTGGCTGCTCCTGTCTGGCGGAAGGCTCTGGCTGTTCCTGTCTGGCGGAAGGCTCTGGCTGCTCCTGTCTGGCGGAAGGCTCTAGCGGCTCCTGTCTGGCGGACGGCTCTAGCGGCTCCTGTCTGGCGGACGGCTCTGAAGGCTCAGGACAGACGGGCGGCTTTGAAGGCTCAGGACAGACGGGCGGCTTTGAAGGCTCAGGACAGACGGGCGGCTTTGAAGGCTCAGGACAGACGGGCGGCTTTGAAGGCTCAGAACAGACGGGCGGCTTTGAAGGCTCAGTACAGACGGACAGCGCAGGCGGCGCTTGGCAGACGGGCAGACTCTGGCCGGCTGAGGCGCACTGTAGGCCTGGTGCTTGGTGCCGGAACTGGTGGTACCGGGCTGGAGACACGCACCATAGGGCTAGTGCGTGGAGGAGGAACAGGGCTCTGGAGACGCACAGGAGGCTTGGTGCGTGGTGCCGGAACTGGTGGTACCGGGCTGGAGACACGCACCATAGGGCTAGTGCGTGGAGGAGGAACAGGGCTCTGGAGACGCACATGAAGCCTGGTGCGTGGTGTAGGCACTGGTGGTACTGGGCTGGTGCGGGGAGGTGGTGCCGGATATACCGGACCGTGCAGGCGTACTGGCTCCCTTGAGCACTGAGCCTGCCCAACCTTTCCTGGTTGAATGCTCCCCGTAGCCCGACCAGTGTGGGGAGGTGGAATAACCCGCACTGGGCTGTGTTGGCGAACCGGGGACACCATGTGTAAGGCTGGTGCCATGTACACCGGCCCAAGGAGACGTACTGGAGGTCAGATATGTTGAGCCGGCTTCATGGCACTTGGCTCAATGCTCAATCTAGCCCTGCCAGTGCGGGGAGGTGGAATAACCCGCACCGGGCTATGCACACGTACAGGAGACACCGTGCGCTCTACCGCATAACACGGTGTCTGCCCGTACTCTCGCTCTCCACGGTAAGTACAGGGAGTATGCGCAGGTCTCCTACCTGCCTTCGCCACACTACCCTTTATCCCCCCCCAATACATTTTTGGGCTTGACTTACAGGCTTCCTACCGCGTCGTCGTGCTGCCTCCATTCGCCGGTATCCCTCCTCACACTGCGCCAGAGAATCCCAGGCGGGCTCCGGCATTCTCCCTGGGTCGATCGCCCACCTGTCGATCTCCTCCCACGTAGTGTAATCCAGATTTTGCTCCTGCTTCCGTGCTGCCTCCTCATACCGCCGCCTCTCGGCTTTAGCTGCCTCCAGCTCTTCACGAGGGCGGCGATATTCTCCAGGTTTTGCCCATGGTCCTTTACCGTCCAGTATTTCCTCCCATGTAAATTACAAAATAACAAAAACGACGTAGACCGACCTGAACATGAGAACTTACATAAAACGAAGAACGCACAAACAGGAACAGACTAGACAAACGAAACAGTCCCGTGTGGTACAAACACTGACACGGAAGACAATCACCCACAAACAAACAGTGAGAACAGCCTACCTTAATATGGTTCTCAATCAGAGGAAACGTCAAACACCTGCCCCTGATTGAGAACCATATAAGGCTAATTAACCATGAACCTAAACAAGAAACAAATAACATAGACTGCCCACCCCAACTCACGCCCTGACCATACTAAACAAATACAAAAACAACAGAAAACAGGTCAGGAACGTGACAACCATTCAGTTTTTATTAGGAAAAACATCCAAAACACAACCAAGACCAAACTGCAAATGAATTCAACAAGTTAGTAGAATCACAAGCTTGATGTAATCACTGCAGGCATGAATATGGGACAACATACTAAACTTATGACAACTACATTACAAGAAAGTGCTTTCATATCTGATAATACTGACCTCAGAGTCTCCAGTTTACAGTGGGGATTCCCCAGTCCAGCAGAGAGCAGCTTCACTCCTGAATCCTTCAGGTCATTGTTACTCAGATCCAGCTCTCTCAGGTGTGAGGGGTTTGACTTCAGAGCTGAGACCAGAGAAGCACAGCCTTCCTCTGTGACTCCACAGCCTGACAGCCTGACAAAGAGATCATCATGACTTCACAAACACACTGTTAATTTAACACTAGGAGTGTAGAAGGACAATGGCAGATGCATTTGGTGTATTCTCTTAAACAACATATAGATTCATCTTCCGTCTCCTAGAATTGTATGGTAATAATGTTATACTAATGTGAAAATCAATGCACTGATTCAATATGTTTTTAAATATTCAACGTGTTTTTCAATATAATATTGTATATATATATATATATACACTGCTCAAAAAAATTAAGGGAACACTTAAACAACACAATGTAACTCTGTAACTATGGCAGTGCTCCTCCTTGCACAAAGGCGGAGGTAGCGGTCCTGCTGCTGGGTTGTTGCCCTCCTACGGCCTCCTCCACGTCTCCTGATGTACTGGCCTGTCTCCTGGTAGCGCCTCCATGCTCTGGACACTACGCTGACAGACACAGCAAACCTTCTTGCCACAGCTCGCATTGATGTGCCATCCTGGATGAGCTGCACTACCTGAGCCACGTGTGTGGGTTGTAGACTCCGTCTCATGCTACCACTAGAGTGAAAGCACCGCCAGCATTCAAAAGTGACCAAAACATCAGCCAGGAAGCATAGGAACTGAGAAGTGGTCTGTGGTCACCACCTGCAGAACCACTCCTTTATTGGGGGTGTCTTGCTAATTGCCTATAATTTCCACCTGTTGTCTATTCCATTTGCACAACAGCATGTGAAATTTATTGTCAATCAGTGTTGCTTCCTAAGTGGACAGTTTGATTTCACAGAAGTGTGATTGACTTGGAGTTACATTGTGTTGTTTAAGTGTTCCTTTCATTTTTTTGAGCAGTGTATATATTATAATACATATTTGTATCTAAACTGAATATTTCTTCCTGATGATTAGTTCATAAATGTCATTTTATTTACTCACAGAACAGCTTGGGAGGCTTTGACCACTGGCAGCAGCCTCAGAAGACCTTCCTCTGATCTGGAGTATTTCTTCAGGTCAAACACATCCAGCTCCTTTTCTGAAGTCAGCAACACAAAGACCAGAGCTGACCACTGTGCAGGTGACAGTTCTTCTTCTGAGAGACTTCCTGAGTTCAGGAAGCTTTGGATCTCCTCCACTAGAGAATGGTCATTCAGTTCATTCAGACAGTGGAACAGATTGATGCACCTCTCTGGAGAAGGATTCTCCCTGATCTTCTCCTTGATGTACTTGACTGTTTCTTCATGGCCCTGTGAGCTGTTTCTTGTCTTTGTCAGTAGACCTCGTAAGTGCTTCTGATTGGACTCCAGTGAGAGGCCCAGAAGGAAGCGGAGGAAAAGGTCCAGGTTTCCCGTCTCACTTTGTAAGGCTTTATCCACAGCACACTTGTAGACAGTAACTTTACGCCTTTGTCTAAAACTCATAGAAAAGTTCCTGGACGTTGATTGCGGTTCATCCATTAGATTCTCATTGTTGTTGATGAATGAGAGGAACACATATACAGCAGCCAGAAACTCCTGAATGCTCAGATGCACGAAGCAGTACACCTTATCCTGGTACAGCACACATTCCTCTTTAAAGAGCTGTGTGCACAATCCTGAGTACACTGAGGCTTCATTGACATCAATGCCAGCCTCTTTCAGGTCTTCTTCATAGAAAATCAGATTGCCATTCACAAGCTGTTGAAAAGCCAGTTTTCCCAGTGACAGAATGCTCTCTTTATTCCAGTGTGGACCTGTCTCTTCTTTCCCAAGATACTTTTCATTCTTCTGTTTGGTATGAAACTCCACAAGGTGTGTGTACATCTCAGTCAAAGTCTTGGGCATCTCTTCTCTCTTATGTTTTAGCATGTGTTCAAGGACAGTTGCAGAAATCCAACAGAAGACTGGAATGTGGCACATGATGTGGAGGCTCCTTGATGTCTTTATGTGTGAGATGATTCTGCTGGCCAGGTCCTTATCACTGAATCTCTTCCTGAAGTACTCCTCCTTCTGTGGGTCACTGAACCCTCGTACCTCTGTCACCTGGTCAACACACCCTGAAGGGATCTTATTGGCTGCTGCAGGTCGGGTAGTTATCCAGAGGAGAGCAGAGGGAAGCAGATTTCCCTTGATGATATTTGTCAGCAGAACATCCACTGAGGTTGACTCTGTGACGTCACAACAGATCTTGTTCTTCTGGAAGTCTAGGGGCAGTCGGCACTCATCCAGACCATCAAAGATGAACAGAACTTTGTACTTGTTGTAGTTAGAGATTCCTGATTGTTTGGTTTCCACTGAGAAGTGATTGAGAAGTTCAATGAAAGTGTGTTTGTCCTCTTTCATCAAATTCAGCTCCCGGAAAGGGAATGAAAATACAATTTGGACATCCTGATTTGCTTTTCCTTCAGCCCAGTCCAGAATGAACTTCTGCACAGAGACTGTTTTTCCAATGCCAGCGACTCCCTTTGTCAGCACAGTTCTGATACGTTTGTCTTGTCCAGTTAAGGGTTTGAAGATGTCGTTACATTTGATTGCAGTCTCTGGTCTTGCTTGTTTCCTGGTTGTTGTCTCAATCTGTCTCAGCTCATGTTCATTATTGACCTCTCCTGTTCCACCCTCTGTGATGTAGAGCTCTGTGTAGATCTTATTGAGAAGTGTTGGGTTTCCTTGTTTAGCGATCCCCTCAAATACACATTGAAACTTCTTCTTTAGATTAGACTTGAGTTCACGTTGGCAAATTACAGCAAGTTTACCTGAATGAAGAAATAACATTAATTAATGAATACTGTTTTAATGCCTACAGTATTCTAGGACTGTTATAAAGTTTAAAATTATAGTCATTTCTCTTCTTAACTGACTGAATAAATGTGTAAATGTTTTCATAATGCATTACAGACTGGTGTGACTGATTATATTATTATTGGTATTATTGATGGTATTATTAATGTTGTCTCTCTCTAAATGAATCACCACAACACATCACTGCTGCTACTTGATGAGGTCACTAGGTGTTGTGTTAAGGCTGCTACAATATCATTGAGTTACACAGCTACTTTAGCTGTACTTTAGCTACAGCTTTTAAATGTTATAAAACAGCAATCAACATGAGGCAGACAGGTCTTACAGTTCTCCAGTGTGTCAGCAAGCTCCGTCTGGTTCATTTTCCTCAGGACGTGCAGTGTGATCTTCAGAGCCCCCTCTCTGGCACTGCTCTCCTGCTTCTCATCTTCAGCATCCACCACTTCCTGCTTCTGACTCTCAAAGCCTTCTGGGAGTTCTGGACTAAGAATCCTCTTGAACATCTTCAGCTCGTTCTTCACAAATGTCATCATTTTCTCTTCAAGCATCTGGAATAAATTAAGTAAATGAGTTAAGCAAGAGAATAAATGTTTCTCATTAACACATTAATTAATGATTGACAGATCAACTTTACCTGAGGTAAACAAAAACAAATGTACATAACAGGACCACATACACTGAATATGGAGGCCAGGTCTGTTTGATGACTCTGGGAAGACTGACCACTGAGAATATCTGACTCTGATCTCTCCTGTTGGTTTCTGTGGACAAAACATGAGATTACATCTCCTCATCCAGGGAGTACACACACACACACACACACACACACACACACACACACACACACACACACACACACACACACACACACACACACACACACACACACACACACACACACACACACACACACACAGAGAGGGAATGTTGTGTTTGATTATTATTGTTTTAGGACTATGAAAATGGACAAAAGGATTAGCCTATGGATTATGAAAACAACAAAAGAAATGGGAAAATGGGAGAGAAATGACTGGAGACAGTGTTGTTTAACTCACTCACCATGACCCATGAGTTCTTCTTACCTTTGATCAGTAGAAAAGTCTCCCTCTCTAAAGTGTATAGGTTGATTCATAGACCGGTCACTCTTCATGGACACACAGCTGGGTACAGGGGAGGCTGGTCTCTCCTGCTTGATTGGACTTCAACACAACAGAGACAAACATTACATCTCTCATCTACTCTGAGCTCTGATGGGGAAACAGAAGAAGAGTTTCATTCCTAAAAGCTATATATCCATTTTCAGAAATGTTCGTAAATTAGCTTTTATTTATGCTAAGTTATGTTTATGTTTTTTGCTAAATGAGGAGATGGCACGTGGGTACCTGCTTCTATAAGCCAATGAGGAGATGGCACGTGGGTACCTGCTTCTATAAACCAATGAGATGGCACGTGGGTACCTGCTTCTATAAACCAATGAGGAGATGGCACGTGGGTACCTGCTTCTATAAACCAATGAGATGGCACGTGGGTACCTGCTTCTATAAACCAATGAGATGGCACGTGGGTACCTGCTTCTATAAACCAATGAGGAGATGGCACGTGGGTACCTGCTTCTATAAACCAATGAGATGGCACGTGGGTACCTGCTTCTATAAACCAATGAGGAGATGGTACGTGGGTACCTGCTTCTATAAACCAATGAGGAGATGGCACGTGGGTACCTGCTTCTATAAACCAATGAGGAGATGGCACGTGGGTACCTGCTTCTATAAACCAATGAGGAGATGGCACGTGGGTACCTGCTTCTATAAACCAATGACGAGATGCAGCGCGAACTGCGTCACAAATAGAACTGACTTCTAGACGCTTGTTGTCGCGCGAGCGTTGTAGTCAGCCCCGCTAAAAGGCTGGTGTCGTTACTCTGCCTTCTCCGGGGGCATGTTGAGGTAAATTTACTAACCGGGAGGGTTGAATGGTGTAATTTATTGGTGGGCTGGAAGACGCACTCTTGTCTTTTCTATTCCGAGGTTGTTTACTCGCAATATCAGATATTAAGATGATTTTTATAATGAATGTTTACTGAGGTTGAGGCTCTGACTAGTGATTATTTACCCGGTGTTCAATACCTGCTATTGAGGCGCCCTGAAAATAATATTCAAAAGATTGGTCCTTGGACACAGAGGGGTTAAACACTAAAGTTACCGTTCATCTAGTGAAGAGAGGAGAACCGGACAGAGGTAGCCAGCATCCGTCAACGAGAGAGGGAGAAGCCCTCCACGGGATTTAACAGGTGGAAGAAACAACCGGGGAGCTCCATCGGTCCACAAGAAATGCAGACAGCCGGTGATGATGTAGTGGTAGCTATGGTAACTAGGATGCTGCTGGTATAGTAGCTAGCTAGCTTACCTAGCTGTACCGACTAGCTTGGCTAGCTAGCTGGTCGTTCTGTACCTCGTCTCGATGATGAATCCGGTGAACCACAAAATGAAACAAGGATAGAGAGTGAAAAGGATCTGGCTACACTCATACTGTCCCTGACCATTAAGCAAAACGCAAATTAAACAATACACTTTGGTGTCTCAACACTGTAGTGATCTCCATCGTTATTCCGCAATATCACCTCAGTCCACTCTGCGTGTAACCGGACAATATCCTTGGCGTCACACCGAACGTGGACGCGGACAGTTCTGTACGTGGACGCGGACAGTTCTGTACGGGGACGCGGACAGTTCTGTACGTGGACGCGGACAGTTCTGTACGGGGACGCGGACAGTTCTGTACGGGGACGCGGGCAGTTCTGTACGGGGACGCGGACAGTTCTGTACGGGGACGCGGACAGTTCCAGAACGCGGACATGAGCAGTGCAACACAATCAACTAAACCCAGTCTTTACAGTGGGTTACATTAGTAAAATTCATTTGTTATTATTATGTTAAACAAACATTCTACGTTTTTTTATAACAATATGTTGAGATCTGGGTCCATATCGCCAAAGTGTCTCAGAGTAGAAAATTGGTCGTATAAGTGCTGAGAATAAAGACATTTTACACTTATGGGTATAAATTAAAGCTATGCATGAAGTCTCTAGTCCCACCTAGTCGGCAGATATTTAGGACACCTGGTGAGCTGTCCTAAGTAGTTAAGAGTTAACAGCAGGTGTCTTGATAATACTATAGAATAATGCAGTGAGTCAGTGGTTTCTGCGCCACATGTAATTGCTTTGGAGTAGTTAAAAATAATGTTTTTATATTTCTATATGACCAATCCATTAATAATATAGACCTACATGCAACAGTATGTCTTGTGTTGTTGGCAATGATTCATGTATAATAATTATGTATAACAAGCGATACCATGTATGTCTGCATAGCATTTTGTCTTCATTTTGGCAGATTAACTCATGTTTATTTCTGAAGAGAAACTCAGGTTGGAGTTGGACCTGTGGCTGAAAGGTGGCTGGTTCGAATCCCTGGCCGGCGCTGGAAAAAACAGGAGGAATTGATCTGACCACTGGAGGGCTGCTGGGTTCACATCCTCAAAACATTAACCTTTCGTTGATCAGAACTCTAGAGGTTCTTCTTCACTGAACCAAAAAATATATTTAACTTTTAGTGGTTCCATATATTAAGGAAGTGATAGAAGCCTTTTTGGTTCTATAAGGAACCTTCTTTTCTAAGAGTGTAAAATAAACACATTTATCTTTTGATTATTTAATTATCTACATCATGTTATTTCAAGTTCTCCCTTTGGAGCACAACATCACGTTGTTAAAAAATAATCCTAAATTGGGCGTGGCTATAAATTGTCCAATTGAAGGCATCTAGGGTGTAATATGTGTTCGATGAATATGAACATTGTATGCAACGTTGTAGGCAACATTCTTGGCAAGGGACTTGATGCCTACTATGCCAAAGCTATTGAGAGTTGTTAAACAGGTGTGAAGAGTGTGTTGATATAACGGTAATATTGTCCAAATTCTGCTTGTAACAACCATCAGAATTGGTTACAAAAATATTCATTCCATAATATTAGTTAATAATTAAGAGTAGGCAAAGTGGTCGTGTCATGAAAATGTGAAAATTCTATCAAATGTCTTCCATTGCAACGAGTACAGTCAGGGTGCCGCGGAACCCCTGCAGTACCTCCACAGACCCCGGATTGAGAACCCCTGCAGTACCTCCACAGACCCCGGATTGAGAACCCCTGCAGTACCTCCACAGACCCCGGATTGAGAACCCCTGCAGTACCTCCACAGACCCCGGATTGAGAACCCCTGCAGTACCTCCACAGACCCCGGATTGAGAACCCCTGCAGTACCTCCACAGACCCCGGATTGAGAACCCCTGCAGTACCTCCACAGACCCCGGATTGAGAACCCCTGCAGTACCTCCACAGACCCCGGATTGAGAACCCCTGCAGTACCTCCACAGACCCCGGATTGAGAACCCCTGCAGTACCTCCACAGACCCCGGATTGAGAACCCCTGCAGTACCTCCACAGACCCCGGATTGAGAACCCCTGCAGTACCTCCACAGACCCCGGATTGAGAACCCCTGCAGTACCTCCACAGACCCCGGATTGAGAACCCCTGCAGTACCTCTGTAGACGCCGGACTGAGAACCCCTGCAGTACCTCCACAGACCCCGGATTGAGAACCCCTGCAGTACCTCCACAGACCCCGGATTGAGAACCCCTGATTTAGCAGATGCTCTTATCCAGAGTGATTTACAGTAAGTGCATTCATCTTAAGATAGCTATTTATTTTGGAAATTAACTTAATAAATTCTTCATAAAATTGTCATCTTACCTCTTAGCTTTGGTGTCATGTCCCCCAGAGAGACTCATTTTAGAGGCAGGGCCCCCCTCCTCTCTCTCCCCAGAGAGACTCATTTTAGAGCACTGACCCCTAAACAGAGATCCAACATGTTGGTTGTGGTTAACACAGTGACAACTAAACAGAGATCCAGCATGTTGGTTGTGGTTAACACAGTGACAACTAAACAGAGATCCAGCATGTTGGTTGTGGTTAACACAGTGACAACTAAACAGAGATCCAACATGTTGGTTGTGGTTAACACAGTGACAACTAAACAGAGATCCAACATGTTGGTTGTGGTTAACACAGTGACAACTAAACAGAGATCCAGCATGTTGGTTGTGGTGAACACAGTGACAACTAAACAGAGATCCAACATGTTGGTTGTGGTTAACACAGTGACAACTAAACAGAGATCCAACATGTTGGTTGTGGTTAACACAGTGACAACTAAACAGAGATCCAACATGTTGGTTGAGGTTAACACAGTGACAACTAAACAGAGATCCAACATGTTGGTTGTGGTTAACACAGTGACAACTAAACAGAGATCCAACATGTTGGTTGTGGTTAACACAGTGACAACTAAACAGAGATCCAGCATGTTGGTTGTGGTTAACACAGTGACAACTAAACAGAGATCCAGCATGTTGGTTGTGGTTAACACAGTGACAACTAAACAGAGATCCAGCATGTTGGTTGTGGTTAACACAGTGACAACTAAACAGAGATCCAGTATGTTGGTTGTGGTTAACACAGTGACAACTAAACAGAGATCCAACATGTTGGTTGTGGTTAACACAGTAACAACTAAACAGAGATCCAGCATGTTGGTTGTGGTTAACACAGTGACAACTAAACAGAGATCCAACATGTTGGTTGTAGTTAACACAGTGACAACTAAACAGAGATCCAACATGTTGGTTGTGGTTAACACAGTGACAACTAAACAGAGATCCAGCATGTTGGTTGTGGTTAACACATTGACAACTAAACAGAGATCCAACATGTTGGTTGTGGTTAACACAGTGACAACTAAACAGAGATCCAGCATGTTGGTTGTGGTTAACACATTGACAACTAAACAGAGATCCAACATGTTGGTTGTGGTTAACACAGTGACAACTAAACAGAGATCCAACATGTTGGTTGTGGTTAACACAGTGACAACTAAACAGAGATCCAGCATGTTGGTTGTGGTTAACACAGTGACAACTAAACAGAGATCCAGCATGTTGGTTGTGGTTAACACAGTGACAACTAAACAGAGATCCAACATGTTGGTTGTGGTTAACACAGTGACAACTAAACAGAGATCCAGCATGTTGGTTGTGGTTAACACAGTGACAACTAAACAGAGATCCAACATGTTGGTTGTGGTTAACACAGTGATAACTAAACAGAGATCCAACATGTTGGTTGTGGTTAACACAGTGACAACTAAACAGAGATCCAGCATGTTGGTTGTGGTTAACACAGTGACAACTAAACAGAGATCCAACATGTTGGTTGTGGTTAACACAGTGACAACTAAACAGAGATCCAACATGTTGGTTGTGGTTAACACAGTGACAACTAAACAGAGATCCAACATGTTGGTTGTGGTTAACACAGTGACAACTAAACAGAGATCCAGCATGTTGGTTGTGGTTAACACAGTGACAACTAAACAGAGATCCAGCATGTTGGTTGTGGTTAACACAGTGACAACTAAACAGAGATCCAGCATGTTGGTTGTGGTTAACACAGTGACAACTAAACAGAGATCCAACATGTTGGTTGTGGTTAACACAGTGACAACTAAACAGAGATCCAACATGTTGGTTGTGGTTAACACAGTGACAACTAAACAGAGATCCAACATGTTGGTTGTGGTTAACACAGTGACAACTAAACAGAGATCCAACATGTTGGTTGTGGTTAACACAGTGACAACTAAACAGAGATCCAGCATGTTGGTTGTGGTTAACACAGTGACAACTAAACAGAGATCCAGCATGTTGGTTGTGGTTAACACAGTGACAACTAAACAGAGATCCAACATGTTGGTTGTAGTTAACACAGTGACAACTAAACAGAGATCCAGCATGTTGGTTGTAGTTAACACAGTGACAACTAAACAGAGATCCAACATGTTGGTTGTGGTTAACACAGTGACAACTAAACAGAGATCCAGCATGTTGGTTGTGGTTAACACAGTGACAACTAAACAGAGATCCAACATGTTGGTTGTGGTTAACACAGTGACAACTAAACAGAGATCCAGCATGTTGGTTGTGGTTAACACAGTGACAACTAAACAGAGATCCAACATGTTGGTTGTGGTTAACACAGTGACAACTAAACAGAGATCCAGCATGTTGGTTGTGGTTAACACAGTGACAACTAAACAGAGATCCAGCATGTTGGTTGTGGTTAACACAGTGACAACTAAACAGAGATCCAACATGTTGGTTGTAGTTAACACAGTGACAACTAAACAGAGATCCAGCATGTTGGTTGTAGTTAACACAGTGACAACTAAACAGAGATCCAACATGTTGGTTGTGGTTAACACAGTGACAACTAAACAGAGATCCAGCATGTTGGTTGTGGTTAACACATTGACAACTAAACAGAGATCCAACATGTTGGTTGTGGTTAACACAGTGACAACTAAACAGAGATCCAGCATGTTGGTTGTGGTTAACACATTGACAACTAAACAGAGATCCAACATGTTGGTTGTGGTTAACACAGTGACAACTAAACAGAGATCCAGCATGTTGGTTGTGGTTAACACAGTGACAACTAAACAGAGATCCAGCATGTTGGTTGTGGTTAACACAGTGACAACTAAACAGAGATACAGCATGTTGGTTGTGGTTAACACAGTGACAACTAAACAGAGATCCAGCATGTTGGTTGTGGTTAACACAGTGACAACTAAACAGAGATCCAACATGTTGGTTGTGGTTAACACAGTGACAACTAAACAGAGATCCAGCATGTTGGTTGTGGTTAACACAGTGACAACTAAACAGAGATCCAACATGTTGGTTGTGGTTAATACAGTGACAACTAAACAGAGATCCAACATGTTGGTTGTGGTTAACACAGTGACAACTAAACAGAGATCCAACATGTTGGTTGTGGTTAACACAGTGACAACTAAACAGAGATCCAGCATGTTGGTTGTGGTTAACACAGTGACAACTAAACAGAGATCCAACATGTTGGTTGTGGTTAACACAGTGACAACTAAACAGAGATCCAACATGTTGGTTGTGGTTAACACAGTGACAACTAAACAGAGATCCAACATGTTGGTTGTGGTTAACACAGTGACAACTAAACAGAGATCCAACATGTTGGTTGTGGTTAACACAGTGACAACTAAACAGAGATCCAGCATGTTGGTTGTGGTTAACACAGTGACAACTAAACAGAGATCCAACATGTTGGTTGTGGTTAACACAGTGACAACTAAACAGAGATCCAACATGTTGGTTGTGGTTAACACAGTGACAACTAAACAGAGATCCAGCATGTTGGTTGTGGTTAACACAGTGACAACTAAACAGAGATCCAACATGTTGGTTGTGGTTAACACAGTGACAACTAAACAGAGATCCAACATGTTGGTTGTGGTTAACACAGTGACAACTAAACAGAGATCCAACATGTTGGTTGTGGTTAACACAGTGACAACTAAACAGAGATCCAACATGTTGGTTGTGGTTAACACAGTGACAACTAAACAGAGATCCAGCATGTTGGTTGTGGTTAACACAGTGACAACTAAACAGAGATCCAACATGTTGGTTGTGGTTAACACAGTGACAACTAAACAGAGATCCAACATGTTGGTTGTGGTTAACACAGGGACAACTAAACAGAGATCCAACATGTTGGTTGTGGTTAACACAGTGACAACTAAACAGAGATCCAACATGTTGGTTGTGGTTAACACAGTGACAACTAAACAGAGATCCAACATGTTGGTTGTGGTTAACACAGTGACAACTAAACAGAGATCCAGCATGTTGGTTGTGGTTAACACAGTGACAACTAAACAGAGATCCAACATGTTGGTTGTGGTTAACACAGTGACAACTAAACAGAGATCCAACATGTTGGTTGTGGTTAACACAGTGACAACTAAACAGAGATCCAACATGTTGGTTGTGGTTAACACAGTGACAACTAAACAGAGATCCAGCATGTTGGTTGTGGTTAACACAGTGACAACTAAACAGAGATCCAACATGTTGGTTGTGGTTAACACAGTGACAACTAAACAGAGATCCAACATGTTGGTTGTGGTTAACACAGGGACAACTAAACAGAGATCCAGCATGTTGGTTGTGGTTAACACAGTGACAACTAAACAGAGATCCAGCATGTTGGTTGTGGTTAACACAGTGACAACTAAACAGAGATCAGGCATGTTGGTTGTGGTTAACACAGTGACAACTAAACAGAGATCCAGCATGTTGGTTGTGGTAACACAGTGACAACTAAACAGAGATCCAACATGTTGGTTGTGGTTAACACAGTGACAACTAAACAGAGATCCAACATGTTGGTTGTGGTTAACACAGTGACAACTAAACAGAGATACAGCATGTTGGTTGTGGTAACACAGTGACAACTAAACAGAGATCCAACATGTTGGTTGTGGTTAACACAGTGACAACTAAACAGAGATCCAACATGTTGGTTGTGGTTAACACAGTGACAACTAAACAGAGATCCAGCATGTTGGTTGTGGTTAACACAGTGACAACTAAACAGAGATCCAACATGTTGGTTGTGGTTACCACAGTGACAACTAAACAGAGATCCAACATGTTGGTTGTGGTTAACACAGTGACCCCTAAACAGAGATCCAGCATGTTAGTTGTGGTTAACACAGTGACAACTAAACAGAGATCCAACATGTTGGTTGTGGTTAACACAGTGACAACTAAACAGAGATCCAACATGTTGGTTGTGGTTAACACAGTGACAACTAAACAGATATCCAACATGTTGGTTGGGGTTAACACAGTGACAACTAAACAGAGATCCAACATGTTGGTTGGGGTTAACACAGTGACAACTAAACAGAGATCCAGCATGTTGGTTGTGGTTAACACAGTGACAACTAAACAGAGATCCAACATGTTGGTTGTGGTTAACACAGTGACAACTAAACAGAGATCCAACATGTTGGTTGTGGTTAACACAGTGACAACTAAACAGAGATCCAGCATGTTGGTTGTGGTTAACACAGTGACAACTAAACAGAGATCCAGCATGTTGGTTGTGGTTAACACAGTGACAACTAAACAGAGATCCAACATGTTGGTTGTGGTTAACACAGTGACAACTAAACAGAGATCCAGCATGTTGGTTGTGGTTAACACAGTGACAACTAAACAGAGATCCAACATGTTGGTTGTGGTTAACACAGTGACAACTAAACAGAGATCCAGCATGTTGGTTGTGGTTAACACAGTGACAACTAAAAAATTAGATCCACATGTTGGTTGTGGTTAACACAGTGACTAACTAAACAGAGATCCAGCATGTTGGTTGTGGTTAACACAGTGACAACTAAACAGAGATCCAACATGTTGGTTGTGGTTAACACAGTGACAACTAAACAGAGATCCAACATGTTGGTTGTGGTTAACACAGTGACAACTAAACAGAGATCCAACATGTTTGGTTGTGGTTAACACAGTGACAACTAACAGAGATCCAACATGTTGGTTGTGGTTAACACAGTTGACAACTAAACAGAGATCCAACATGTTGGTTGTGGTTAACACAGTGACAACTAAACAGAGATCCAACATGTTGGTTAGTGGTTAACACAGTGACAACTAAACAGAGATCCAACATGTTGGTTGTGGTTAACACAGTGACAACTAAACAGAGATCCAACATGTTGGTTGTGGTTAACACAGTGACAACTAAACAGAGATCCAACATGTTGGTTGGGTTAACACAGTGACACTACTAAACAGAGATCCAGCATGTTGGTTGTGGTTAACACAGTGACAACTAAACAGGATCCACATGTGTGGTTGTGGTTTAACACAGGGACAACTA